>NC_136063.1:1831650559-1831741350 GCF_964261635.1 Lissotriton helveticus
ACTGCTTGAAAAAAACGGATTACCAAAAGGAATCTGACATCTTAAGCGCCAGACTCATGGCCCGTGGTTATCCAAGAAGAATGGTTAAAAGGGTGCAGAAAAGGGCCTGGTACAGCCCTCGGGAGGACCTTTTGACTCCACGCAACAGACCAGACCCGGCAAAACAGAGAATAATCTGCGTGACCACTTTTTCAACCAAAAGCAATAAATAAAAAAAAGTGATTAACCGCCACTGGACATTGGTGGCTGAGGACAATAACCAACCAGAGCCACCCATGCACGCCTTCCGCAAAGCAAAAAGTATCAAAGACCATGTAGTGAACTCTTTTCTAGCCACAGACCAGAATCCCACGATGCAATCTATGTGGAACCTGCCGCCTGTCACAGGCCACCACTGCTGTGGGCACTGCAAGGCATGCGCCACCACACTTCAGACAAAAAGTTTCATCCACAATGAGCAAAGATTAGATCTTAAAGGATTCACAAACTGTAACTCTACGAGCGTTATATATGGAATCCTTTGCCCCTGCGACCTGCTATATGTGGGCCAAACCCAACAGAAGGTCAAGGCAAGTATACTTCAACACCAGAGTAGAATACGTTGCCAAGTACAGGGAGCACCCCTAGTGGCTCATTTTGTCAATCAATCACATTCCCCAGACCAAATGAGATGGCTTGTCCTTGAAAAAGCGGAGCTAGGCCCTAGAGGTGGGGATATAGGCTCCATTCTTAACGTAAGGGAGTCAAAATGGATGCTGAAATTTGATTCAATCACCAAGGGGCTCAATGAGCAAGATACTAGCAATGCACAGCTGGCTTGTTTGGGCCTACGTAAATGATGCTTTGTACCATGCACCATTGGTGATTTTCTCCTATAGTTCTGAACATTGTTGCGTAACTGCGTCCAGTATCTGTAAGTGGTGATAGGAGTTCTCTATTGTTTTGATTAAAACTGACTATCCATCCCCAATGTTATAGATGTACTCCACCGCTTGCACACCCTGCCATTAACTATGACCCTGTTGTTTATTTAATTCATGCCATAACTCGTCTCTCTGCGCGCTTATGTTATAATTGTGAAAAGCGTCTGTTTATACAAGAGGTGAGCCTGCTGACCCAACTCTGTACCTGAGACTCGTGGTTTCGATTTGTGTAAGATATATCTAATTTTTAATGCTAAATCTGCCACTGACTTCCAATATGTTTTTTCAACGTTACACCAGCACCGTACTAATGACTACCGTTTAGATTACCATGTACCTGCATTACAAGGTTTTGCAATACTTGAATTAAGTTTTTGATTTCTGTACATCATTTTGAATTTTAACATGTAATAACCATGTGTAATAACCAAGGCACCATCCTAAACCCTGTGAGTCAGGCATTAGGCTCACTTTTGCTGTCCCAACATCTGTCTGTTTATTATAAACGTTAATCCTAATACATTCATTGACATCTTTTTCACGCGTTACATATTGGGAGGGAGGGCGAGGGGTGGGAGAAAAGTAGACCAAAATTGTTTTGAGTGTGAAAAAGGCCGCTTTATTAGGAAACAGGTGCACATTACAAATATAAAACCCCTGGCAACGCCTTACAAAACTATACCTCACTAAATAAATAATTAACTACAAACTCCGCCCCCCACCCCCTCCCCTAAAACTCTTTGGCCCCTCCCCCACCCAACAATACAGCAAAACCTTACAATAACATTATAAACATAACATCAACAATAAAACATTACGTCATTAATCACATCATTACATCATCATTTAACCCCTTAGTCATCAAACCCCAATCACATATTAAAAGCCAGGCCCTCTATAACCAGAAACCCTGCCTGATCCTTCACTCCTGCCAATACCCCCCAAAACCTGAACGGTCAAACAATGACCAACTTCCCCTGTACTTGTCAATGAATGACCCAGCCCAATACTCAACAAAATTCTACCATAAACCACACCGAGACAACAAAAACCCCGCACAGCACCTGTTCCTAGCGACAATACAAAATACAAGAAAAAACCCCTGCACACCTATTAACCAGGAAAACAGCCTTTGCATAAAAAGATTTCTGACAAAATTGGAAACCTATCAAGGGATAAAAATTGTTCTATAACTAACCAAAAGTAGTGGGGGAAAAAAACCCAGGAAAGGAAAAATATAAATAAAGGGAGGGGCGGGTGGGGACAAAAACGCTAACTGTCCTCCTAGCCACCAGGTCACCAAACCTAAAATGGTGGCTAGGAGGCGGGGACACAGGAATTTATAATTGGGCTGGCCGGTCCTACTAGGCCAGCCCAAATCCAGAACATTCTAGTAGCTACTGTCCATAAAAAACCCTCGCAGCCCTCCCAAACCGCCCGGGGGAGGAGACTTCCCTTCGGTCAGCTCCCTCCCCCAAGCCCCCCTTGGGAGGGAGGGCGAGGGGTGGGAGAAAAGTAGACCAAAATTGTTTTGAGTGTGAAAAAGGCCGCTTTATTAGGAAACAGGTGCACATTACAAATATAAAACCCCTGGCAACGCCTTACAAAACTATACCTCACTAAATAAATAATTAACTACAAACTCCGCCCCCCACCCCCTCCCCTAAAACTCTTTGGCCCCTCCCCCACCCAACAATACAGCAAAACCTTACAATAACATTATAAACATAACATCAACAATAAAACATTACGTCATTAATCACATCATTACATCATCATTTAACCCCTTAGTCATCAAACCCCAATCACATATTAAAAGCCAGGCCCTCTATAACCAGAAACCCTGCCTGACCCTTCACTCCTGCCAATACCCCCCAAAACCTGAACGGTCAAACAATGACCAACTTCCCCTGTACTTGTCAATGAATGACCCAGCCCAATACTCAACAAAATTCTACCATAAACCGCACCGAGACAACAAAAACCCCGCCACCCAGAAAGGTAGGGGGGGGAGAGAAAGCTACACCACCTTCCTTTCTGCCCCCCCAAATAGAAAAATAGAAGCAGAAGTGAACAAATATCAACGTTGCATAGCTAACGAACGTGCCAAAACTTCACGTAACTCCAACAGATATAGGTCCATCCCCACCCTGGACAGGTGAACACCATCACCTCTGAAAAATTCCACAGTCTCAAATTTAATCTCTCTATGGGAAATCCTGCTGAAACCAAGACCACGGCAACAACGCGAAACCTCAGAGTTTACTTTCTTCCTGGCTCTGTCAACAGCCCTGGGGTTGACCGCACCTCTCCAGATCCTACGCGGAATCAACTCAGTCCAGAAGACATGGCACCCGGCCCAAAACTCCTTTATAAGGCTCAAATCCTTCTTAATAGCTCGCAGCAATACCACACCTTTAGTAGCACAAAGATCGTTCTTCCCCAGATGAATGACCAGAATATCAGGACATAGCCCGCCCACCATATTGTTGTTAAGACATGGGATTAACTCTTTCCATAGCATCCCACCCTTTCCCTTCCAAACCACATTGAACATGCTAGCGTTAAAACCCAGAAGTTCTCCAAAGTAACTCTGCGCCGCCTGGACTCGGGCCCATTTCACGAAGGAATGCCCAACTATCCAGACTGTCACCACAGGAGAACGAGGCCCAGCAACAGATCCTATAAAAGAAAACAGAGTTAGAGCTCATGGGAAGGAAGATGACGCATGCGCCTCCTCCGCTTGACTCCTCACGTAGCGCTGAAAGCAGTTTGAAGACCAACGCCCCAGCCGCATGATATCCCTTTGAGTCCAACCTCTGTTAAAAGCTTCAGTTGCAGCCCCAATCCGGAATGAATGTGTCCCATATAGGCTCCCATCCAGACCCAAGTGTTCCAAAGCTTTACGCAAAACCATGCGGAATTGGTATGCTGTAACCAGGGTGCCATCAATATGCTGAAAAACGAGTGCATCATCACCACCCCCGCACAAAGAACGCAAGCGCCGCGCTAGCAGTACAGGGCAAGTAAGCCTTGGGGCACGCGCTTGCAACCACACACCCTTCACCTTCTTAGTCTGATCAGTTTTGGAGCTGGCTAACCATATATGCACCCCTTCATCAGAACAAAAAACATCCCGCCAAAATAGGCCACACTTGCATTTCGAGCCCAACAACTCCGAAACCCTAAAAGCTCCAAAAAACATGAATGCCATTAACATGGAAAATAAGCATGACTCAAAGTCATCTGAACAAACCTCAGGTAGAACAGTTATCAACCGAGCCAGAATCTGCCAAGATAAAGGAGCCCTGAGTCTACTGGTGTACCCTTGCTCTCTGGCCCAACCCTCAAGCATCCTCCTGCCAATCTCCCCTGCTGACGGAGGATAACCCCATAATAACTTGCCCATAAATGCTATCCCTGCTAATTTACCTGCGATGGTCACCTTGGTCAGCCCTTTGTCCATGAGCTCTAAAAGGAAGTTCACGACATCCTCAGAACGACGCCAAACCTCCTCACGCCTACAAGCACCAGACTCCAGAAATTCCCTCCAGGCCAGAGAATAAGCAGAACGCGTAGACACAGACAAAGAACCTACCACCAGTTGTAAGACCCGACGCTGCCTACGTGCCACAGATGAATCGGCATCGGGGTCGGTGATTGGTCTGCTTCCCTCGCCAGTCCACGGAATCTCCCCCACTGTGAACGAGACAGAGCATCCGCAATGTCATTGTCCACCCCAGGAATGTGCAAAGCACGAAAGTGAATGTCGTGTTTCAAACAGCCCAGCACAAAAACTCTCATGAGCTTCAAGACCTGTTCATCCCTGGCAGACTGTCGATTAACAATTTCCACCACAGCCATGTTGTCCACACGAAAAAGCACTTGCTTATGTGCCAAGACCTCCCACCACAGGGTCAAAGCCACCAGCAAAGGAAAAAGCTCCAAAAAGGTAATGCTGCGACCACCATTCAACCACTCATCTGGCCAACGTTCCGCACACCATCTTCCATTCCAATACAGACCAAAACCATCACTGCCAGCTGCATCCGAAAACATTTGCACATCCCACTGAAAGTCAACGACCCTAAACAAAGGAACACCATTAAAAGAAGAGAGAAAAAACTTCCACATTCTCAAATCCTCCTTGACGCCAGCAGACAACCGAACACGATGATGAGGCAAAGGTTGACCTGCAAGAGCCCTGCCTAATCTGCGACAAAAAGTCCTTCCTGCTCTCACGACCCTACAAGCAAAATTGAGATGGCCTAGTAACACCTGAACATCTTTCACCAACACTTTCCGTTTTGCTAACATGGTGTCCAGCAACTCCAGCATCTTCACTTTCTTATCCTCAGGCAAGCGAGCCCGCATTGCTACAGAATCAAGTTCAATTCCCAAAAAGGACAAGACTGTGTCAGGACCCATAGTTTTCTCGGGAGCCAAAGGAACTCCCAGATCCTCCATGAGCCATTGGAAAGTGTCCAGAGCAGACTGGCACTCCGTGGAGCCCGGGGACCCGACAAAGAAAAAGTCATCTAGGTAGTGCGTTACCAGTGAGTGACCAGACTGATGGGTAAAGTACCATTGTAGAAAAGTACTGAAACACTCAAAAAGAGCACATGAAATGGAGCAACCCATCGGCAAAGCCTTGTCCACATACAATTTTCCTAAAAAATGGATACCCAGAAGACACCAGTCATCCGGATGGACAGGCAGCAGCCGGAAAGCAGACTTTATATCACACTTGGCCATCTCAGCAGCTACGCCCGTGGTCACAACAAGTGACATGGCCACGTCAACTGAGGAATAAGAGACTGAAACAGCATCCGGATCAATAAAATCATTAACAGACGACCCTTCCGGCCATGATAAGTGTTGTATAAGCCTGAATTGTCCCGGATCTTTCTTCGGGACCACTCCAATAGGTGATATTATTAAATTAAGGATCGGCCAATCGTGAAAAGGGCCAGCCATCCTCCCTTCATGTACTTCCTTATTCAACTTGTCTTGTACTACTGTGCCATGCTCAGATGCAGATTTTAAATTAGCAGACCACCTTCTTTGTCTAGGACCTGTGTAACCTAACTTGAAACCAAATTCAAAACCATCCAACAATGTTTGTTTCCCAGCTACATTATCATAGTCATGAAGTGCAAGGCGCAGATTCTCCAACTTAACCGGTGTACGAGCCCTTGGGCCCAACACCCTGAGAACCTCTAGATCCCCTACCTCCTGGAAAATGTTGGGATGCCCCTGACCCCCTGCCCCTGACTGCTTCCCATGTGGACCTCCTGCTGTCTTGTTATCCCAGCATTTAGAGAATGGGTGCCTCCTACCACAACCAGAGCATTCGTGTTTAAACTTACAGTAGTCTCTGCTACAGAACCCTTTGTTAAACTCCCAGCATGCGCCAGTTCCGGACTGTGTATTTGAGTTACTCCCCACCCCTCCCCTGGTGGGCTTGTCCTGAAAGGGCCGGTAGATTAAAGGAAGGCCGCTGGCTGTAAAAATAGTCTTCCCGCCCGTTGCAGAACCCATAGTATGCTGCCACAGGTCAGTGTCTAATTCCCCCCACTTGGCCTCTGGATCCCATGCCATCCTGGCCCTGAACTCCTCATCATATTGTGACCAAGCAAACCCCCCCCCCCGTAAGCTGTGCCTTGCGTATAACATCCATGTACTTGAAAAGTGACATGCTGCGCTCTGGAAACTTTTCACAATATACACTTGCATAAATAAGGAAAGCAGCTGTCCAATTTTCAATGGTTAATGGAACTCTAGGACGTTTGGCCAGCTCAAATTCCTCCTCTTTTGACCCTTCTTTTGACCGGACTTCCCGGTGTAGTAGCTTAAGAATTTCGACATACTCTCCCTTCCAAATACGTTCTTTCGTGGCCAGCATCAAATGGGCACCCAAAGGCTTCGTGACGCCCATATAAGGCAACTTTTTAATCTTCAACTCCTTGCTGGCCAATGGCTCCTTTACCACAGTAAGAGCATCAGTGCTAGTACCACTTTCCACTTTACCTGTGACTTCAACAACGTCGTCAGTGCCCACAGCAGTGTCTTTAACATAACGTCCTTTCAACAACCTCCCTTCGCCTAAGACAATCGGTACTTCCCCCCCTGTGCCCACAGACACCATATTAGGTTTGGCCCGTGTAGCTAATTGCTCACCTGGTAATAAAGAGACCACTCTCGAAGGCTCCGCCCGTGGTGCTGGGACCAAAGTATGCTGTCTGCGAGGCGCCCTGACTGACGGGCCGTGCTCTCTTCTCACTTGCACTTGACTTTGCACCGCTGGAGCCTGAAAAACACTACCAGAAGCATGAGAGGGTTCCCCCCCTCCACGTCCCATAATTCTCCTTCCTCGGGACTATCGTCATCATAATCCAGTATCACTGAATCAAAACCAACCGGCAAAACATCACTACGGGTTTTACCTAACCCGGTATCAACAATAGTACATGTTAATGCTTGTGAAGCACCTCCAGGTGGGGGAGCAGACTGTACCCGCCTGTACCTCCCCTTGCGCTGACTCTGTGGCTCCATAGCCGCCGGTATGGTAGGGCACCTATACCTGCTACTCGTTGGGGCCAGCGGGGTCACGCCGGACCCTCTTGTGCTGACCTCGGCGGGTTCCCTCGGTGGAACAGAGAGGGCCGCGCTAGGCATTCTCCTCGCTTCACCTTGGCGAAAGTGGACTGGACCGCGCCCTGCCAAGTCTGGACCGCCGCACCTACTCCTATCCTGAAAAGAAAAAGTTTGGACTGGTGTGCTAGGGTCCCTGAATACAACGCCTGAAACAGACCTTGTCCTCTGCAAATTAGCATAATCAACCGTCCCTTGACACCTATCCAAAGAACGCCCTCTAATACAGCCCCTCAAAGGCACTCCCCTGGCCGGAGAGTCGCCTATCATCTCTTCATCATCACTCTCATCCAAGTTATCCCCCGCCACTGCTGAAGAAGAAGCCTGAATATGAGCCCTTGCACGCCACTCTGGACCCACACCGTCCTTCTGAAAACTCCGCTGCGCAAGACCTGCCTCACCAAAATGCTCCCATCCAGGGGAACCACACATAAAATAGGGGCCTCTTGTATCCCCAAACAAACGTGGAACCGCATCCCTAGGCCCTTGCACAAACTCCCTACTCACCTGCCCAGAACCCCTTCCATGCCCCCACATCGCGCCCTGGGAGCCCACACCCCCTACCCTCAGTACGCGAGGTGGGCAAGTCCCTCCAGTACTATCTACAGCTGAATTACCAAGAACCGTGGACCCCGCACCCAGAGCAGGTCTTGCTATATTGCTATCAGAAAGAAAGGATCCGTGGTCCACCAGTGACACTCTCCTGCCTTCTCTGTGAAGACTGCCATCCACTCCCAGAAAAACAGCAGATCCAAAACCCCCTGAACGTGGAGCCTCACTCTCCAAAACCACACCAGAAAGGGAACCCCCCTCGCCCATTTGCGCCCATTCTCCCTCTCCCCTGGAACCCCCCCCCCACAGACAGAACATCACCCACTGAAGAACCAGGCGTGGAAAACAATAAAGGGCTACCCACATTACCCCCAACATCCACCATACCAGTATCAGCATCCTGTCCCGAAACTACTTGACCATAAGCAGGTGCCAAGCCCCCTGAGCCCAACTCAACATGAGATACCACCATACTCGAATCCCTCCTCTCCCCAGCCTGTCTCTCATAAACAAAATGCCTGGAAGGGGTTAACAACATTCGAGGTGCCGCCTCAGGCACAAACTGCGACTCATCGACAACCCACTCAGCAGCATGGACACCGGGCACAACCCGCTCCTGGCCTGCTCCTTGCACAACAAATGGAACAGAGCCTCTGCGCGCTCCACGCGCAGAGACTACCTCTTGAGGTTGTACGCGCCGCTCGACCAGCGGGTCCGAAGCGGAGCGCTTTTTGCTCCCTCCCCGGCCCCCTCTTCCCCTCCTTCCCGTCGATGTGGAAACTGACCCCAACGGTTCAGTTAAAGCCAGGGCTCCCGCCCGCACAACCGAGGGGGAAAGCAGCCTGCCACCCGACACCTGCGCCTGCCCCACCATAGCGCCGGACATGCCCGGAGCTCCCCCCGCCCCCACCACAACTCTTACCTGGGGCGCCGGAGCCAGAAAAGCCTCCCTCTCGCCCTCACCAGAAGCGCCGCATACCGCCGGAGCTTCCACCTCCCCCACAGCTACACGCGCCAGCCGCTGAGGGGCCGGCTTCCCCATACGGGACCGGCCCCTATCGCTTACATGGCTCGGGCTTCTCTTCTTCGGCGACGAGCACGCCATTACCGCAGCGACCACGCCAGCAGAAGCCTGGCGCTGGGGCCGCGCCTGAACACCTCCTGCCAACAAATCCATGCGACCTGCCTCAGCCAGCAGACGCATCGCCTCGACAACTCGCGAATCCTCCATTGGAAAGAGGCAAAGACAATAAGCCTAAACAATAAAGCCTAATAAACTGTCTCACAATAAACACACAATACCCTCTGACAAAAACGCTAACTGTCCTCCTAGCCACCAGGTCACCAAACCTAAAATGGTGGCTAGGAGGCGGGGACACAGGAATTTATAATTGGGCTGGCCGGTCCTACTAGCCAGCCCAAATCCAGAACATTCTTGTAGCTACTGTCCGTAAAAAAACCCTCGCAGCCCTCCCAAACCGCCCGGGGGAGGAGACTTCCCTTCGGTCAGCTCCCTCCCCCAAGCCCCCCATGCCTTCCACATTTTTGATGCTTCGATCAGGCACAGCCCCAGCTAACGCCCTTTAAGTCTTTTTTCGCTGTAAGACCAAGCCCCCACGTCACACCGGTCGTCGAGCATGCACGCTAGAAGTGTTAGTGTGTTTTCTCTCATTAGCCAGCAACCATCACCCGAACGGCTGCCCCGGCGGACGCCACTCCGTTTACTTTCCAGGTAAGCCGGCTCGATTGCTGGTATACTAATTCATGACATAAACACACAATGGCGCCCCGGCCCCGCTTTTCTTGCCAAATCGCGTTCAACCGAAGGCTTCGGTCGGGTTTCTGCTTGTGTTCTTTTTGACGGAGCCCGTTTTAGTAACTTCCAGATGTCCTTTGTAAAGTTATGCCAATTGATAGCGCTCATAAAGTTGCCCTGATTTAGTCTCAGCGAGTGTATCCTCTGTCCACAGTAATCGCGCAGCCACTTGTATATTTCCGAGTCTACCCCGAGGCTCTTTTTCCCTTCGTCTGATGAAGATTGTAATCAACGCAATGGGTAATTCACTCTTTTCAACTCCAACCTAACGTGGAGCCCCAGCATCAGGGTATATCCCCGGCCCCCACTATTTGATTATTCACGTATTTTGAGTTCCTGTTTGACCACAATAGGCTGTCAGTTCTAGCACATTAAGCGCGATGCAATGCAGATCAATAAGTGTCTTGTTATATCCAGGTTAACTAAACCAGTTTTCACCATTCTGTTCGCCTATAGCCTCAGCCAGTGTACGGTTATTTATTTCATTCGCGCTGCCACTTGCTTAATTTTCTTGGCTCCCCGAGGGGGATATACTTGGATATGTTGTAGATTTTATTTCTAGAAACCACCGGATAGCCACACCATAAGGGCTCATTCTCTCCTCTCTCATTAATTAAATATCCATGTAATCTGTGACCTCAAAGCAGAGCTTTGCGTTCCTACCCCCCTCTGCACGTGCCGATATGCTGATTGTGACTTGTCTTTCACCTTTAAACGTCACCGACTTTCTGTTGGTTTTTTCGCTTAGTATCCATGCCTATGATGCATCCCTCTGAGTTATGATGACACACAGGTTAATCTTTGACTGGTTGTTTGCTCCTCTTCAGATTACCTCTGGGCTTTTCACTGGAATTCTTCCAGTTTCAAATACTTACTAAGAAGATTCGACGGTCCAATTAAGGAGGACCCACACATCGCCTTTGCTGCTTTGCGTAATCCAGTCGCACTAACAGTAAGTGCAACAGGGCTTATCATGATCTTGTTCTACTAAACACATCTGCCCTGGGCTAACAGTCACCTTCTATCCATTAGGTGACGCCTCCTTTCTACCTACCTGATAAGTGTTGGAGAACCATGGAGTCCACCCTTCTCCCAACAGTTGGACTGTGAGAGTTGCCCCCTCCCCACCGCTGCACTTATGATAATAATCAAATAGTCCTGCCCAGTCCCTTGGGACTTTGTTTTAATTTTCCCGCCTTTAAGCTTGGTTTTAAACACCTCCCTTTCTTTTTAGGTGCTCACCTCCCCCTTCACATTACACTAGTCCTGATGAAGACCCCAACAGTAAGGGTACAAACACCTACGGACAAGGGGTCCAAACGTCGACTTTAGAAAATCTGCCATCATCCGTTCAACAGTGATCTATTAACTGTGACTTTATGTGTGTTAAATGGCATCATGAGTGTAATATTTAGAGGTTACATATATGGTATATAAGCATTTTTTATACCACAATTGCCTGTGATTCATTGTCACTACCTCAAATACCCTACCCATCACTAACTACCTTGCACTTTTTCCTTCTCCCCCACTTGGGCACCGTTTATGCAAGTATTTATGAGATGTTCTCATGTAAAGTCATACATGTAATTAAGCACCTTCTCCAATGTGATTAAATAACATTGGATGAAATGAACTTTTTCCTCTTTTTTCTTTGAAGCTCTACTCTAAGTGTTATGTTTTAATGTTCTTTCCCCTATGTGAATTTAAATATATGTATTGACACTAGGATCCTTCTTTTACACTCATTTCTTGATACAAGCTTTAGATTATTTCAACCTGAATTAGACACCTAATTGCATCATGATGGTAGATGCAGAAAAAGCTTTTGATTTAGTTAATTAGGAAACTTTATTTTATGCACTTTTTAGGTTTGGGGTTCCGTCTCCAGTAATCACCATGCTTCAAAATATTTATCAAGGGGCGCAGGCCCAGATAATAGTTAATGGGGCCCAAACAGGGTTAATCGACATTAAGTATGGGACTAGGCAAGGCTACCCCTTATCACCCCTTTTATTTACTTTTTTTGTTGAGCCTTTGGCAATTAAAATACGAGCAAATAGGTATATTAACGCACCGATCGATGGAATGGCGAAATTTAAACTTTTCGCTGATGATGCTATTCTGTATTTGTGCCCTAAAAAATGTTGGCCGCTCTTTTGGTAATTTTACAAAAGTGGAGATCAGTAGTACCTTTGTTTGAGAAATGGCTTATGAAAATGAAATGTACAAAGCACTTCGAAGAAGCTTATGACAAACGGGTGGGGGCAATTAGGACATTTTCGCGGATTTGGTCACATTTTGTTGATTGTTATATATTTGATGATGGATTTTGCCTTATATGTTTAGTTAATTTAATGGCCAAAAATGTTGTATTTTGGATCAAGGTTGCTGCATTTGTGAAGTGAATGTATTGTATGATTCTTCTTTGCTCTGCTCAATAAAATAAAAAAAGACAAAAATGATTTTGTTACATTTCAAAGCTATTATTTGAACATATAACCTAGCAAATTAAATGTACTTGTGGTACTGTCTTGCATGTATTGCATTATGGGCATGGTGGGTATCTTCTGCAGTGTGCAATACACCACCCTGCAACATTGCTAGGTAAAAAACACTGCCATTTACAATGTCAATAACTCTAACTTTGCAGGGTGTAGTACTATATGTGATCAAAAGAATTACCACAGGACCGCTTTTGACCACATATGGTACTGCACACTCCAACATGGCTAGGTGAAAAACATTGGCATTTATAATGCCAATAACTCCAACAAATGCGAGACCGATTGCATTTCCAATGCAATATGTCTTACCTTTGGTAAAGTTAGAGCTGTTGGCATTGAAAATGACAATGTTTTTTACTTTTGTTTTTTATACCATTGGCAACAGTGCTATGCAACTATAATAACTCCACTGCAAATAAAAAAAACAAAAGTAAAAAAAATTGTTATTTTCAACTTTAACAAATGCGAGACCAATTGCATAGCAAAGCTTGTTTGTGTTTTACTCCCTTCCCCTTATTTTTGATGTGTCCGTTTAATTACCAGGTATTTTTTCTTCTATAGTTAATGAGACTAAAAATAACTTCACCAACTGGAAATACAATATGACACAATATAAGTGATGATTGTGGCTTTGACTGTTTACAGTGGGTTGCTTGTTTGCTTATTTGTATTAATGGATTAAGATATTTCTGTCTCTGCTGAACATGAATTGAGAGACATAGATGTGGTTGCATTAACTCTAATCATGTACATGTATATGTGACTCATTAATTTTTACTAAAATATGTAAAAGGACAAAGCTTGCTACAGTGAACAAAATAATACAAGAAATGATTGCATTATGCATTGAGTGCATGTATGTGATGTATAAATACATGTGATGACCGTGTGCATTTTTAGGATATCAAATAAATCCTCATGCATCACAGTGAAACAATCCAAGCAGTCAATAGGTTGCGGTGAGACAGCAATACTCCACTGGGTAGAGTCCTTGCTTTGTATACTTCAAAGAACTTGTAACAACAGGTTATCCAGACAGGTTTGCTATATAGTCAGATCTGACAAAAGGTGCAAGTTGTCACGGAGTGGAAGAAATCTTGAAGGTTCATACAATCTACCAACTTACTTTGTATCCTATGAGCATATTGTACATCATTTTATTTAACAAGCAGCACTTTAAATTAACCAATGGTATAAATAACGATAAAATCAGTTTTTGATCTACTCTGTTATGCATTGACTTGGAAGGTAGCTGTAAGAAATTGGATTATTATTTTAGGTGGGCGACAGTCCTAGGTATAGTCACAGAGTTTGTCAAGGTAAACCCTCAAAGTAACTAAATTAACCTGAGCTCAACACCCACGTAGCTATGACACAGGGCATACATGCTTAACTTTTGGCCACATGTTAAAAATATAGAGTAACATGTTCTAAACAAAACGCCATCAAATCAACAAAAATTCAATAAGTGAGACTGGAGATATGCGTTTTTAAGGATTTAAGTGAAAATAGTGTCAGAAAGTGCAAAGTGCCAATGGTACTTTTTGGAAGTGGTGGGCCGGAATCTAGGCACGATTTGAGGCCCACTGCCAAGTAGATTGGTCCTGGTGAAAGCATGGAAGTCAAAAGAAAATCTTCCTTGAGCGGGCCACCACTGAAATTGTAACCACTGCCAGATACTAATGCTAATGAACCCTCTAAAAACTCAGGCTGTACAGAGTAACTACCGAAAAAGTTAAATTTCCAAAATATTTAATACAAATCATACTTTAGCATTAGATTGGATTTTTACTAAATATAAAAATAAGTCCTTAAATGGTGTCTGCAGCTGGTACACGCTGAAAGTTATAGATTGAAGTGTATAATCTATTCTTTGACTTTTCTATCGGCACAAGTTGGTGGTATACGCAGGTGGACGACAACCACCCACTATTATTACAGAGTGGGCTTTCTTATTATCACCTCCAGCTTGGCCCAAGACAAAGGCCTGAATTTAAAATGCCGTCAATCTTACTTTTGCTTGAGTGGCATTCTGGTTGCAGCCACACCAAGTTGCCAGAGCAGTGGAGGGGAAACAAAGGCACATAGCTTATCCTTCACAAGTACGTAAGAGAACTGAAGACTTGAAAGGAAACTTTTGATTCCTACATGAAAGAGATGTGTGCACTGTATGAATCTTAAATGTATTAGTCTGTACAAGAATGAACGCAATTCTCGATCTATCAGCGCCGGGACGCCCTGTTGGGGCAGCTGTGCGCTTTATAAAATACACAAATAAATAAATAAATTAATAAATAACAATTTAAGTACCACATTAAAATATATATGTATTTTACAGTGCTGCTAATACCAATGTAGGCCATCAGTGTGCTTTATATCACACAAACCCATCGTACACTGACAATAGATCATACAAGTGTGTAAATCGAAGTACAGGATATCTTACATAAGACAATGAGGGTTTACATGTTACACATGTACTTGGCAGGAGATACATTAACCCTCTAGGCTACTTTGAATCAAAATTGTGACTAGGCAAAACACAAATTACTCGAGCAAATGCATTACCCACCATAGCTGTTTTACTATTACTATTATTATTATTTCTTCAGATTTACAGGGGCACACAAAGATCTCAGCAGCTGGTGCTTTAGCCCCATAAGATATTTTAAAATGTAGCCTTTGTCACGTGCCACTAATTAAGGCAGAACAGATTTATTGTCACCTTTCTTCTTTTTGCCAATTTCTTTGTAGCAGGTTTTTAAAATTAAATTTATGAGTTGACTGCCAGACTGCTTTCCATGACTCTGCCCCTCAAGACTTCAACCCTCATGACTTCACCAACTGCAATTTATTTGCTCAAGGAGCAAAGATTTTCCAGTTCCAGTACTGCTGTAAGGATCACACTAAGATTTACTGAGGATCACACAATATGATCAAGTGAGAAAACCGGGACTGATCCCAGGTTTTTTGCTTTCCCATTGTTCATCCAAGCCATTTGACGGACATCTTTTTATTTCTCCTGTTTTACATAAAAAGTTAATGCTTCGCCTTTAATTCTTGGTGCATGTAATTGGAGTATGGGCGGCAGGCAAAATCCACATGCAAGTCATTGTCATGTGCACCCTATATATGGCCTACATTCTTTTTACACATGCAACAACATTATATTCAATTAAGTCAATCAAAAGAGATATCTGCCTAACACTCATAGTTAAGCCCTAGCGCAGTTTCCACTTACAACTGTATGTGTGAGAAAGTGCACAGAGCAATGTATGCATGTTACACTTGTCAACTTGATTTGATCAGCACCACAGAATGATGTACACTTATCTGCCAACTTGTAGACAGCATGTGCTCTTCTCGTCTCTGAACCAAGCTGCAACTGTGTATTTTTTATCTAAAAAAAGAACTGTCTTGCATAATCCTGCTTGCTCTTCCATTATCCACATATTTATGTTTTGTGCAGAAGTATCTAAATCCATTAGACCATAATAAAAAATGGTTTCCAAACATTTGAAATGATGTGCCTTATTGACCAGTCCCAATCACTAAATGATGAAGAGCTGTTTTCCTTGAAAGGAAGACTTTTTTTTAAATATTTTTTTTTTTTTGGGTTAAAGACTTTTATTTCAATCTGCTTCGGTTACACAGCATTTACCTACAACCCGGAGGCCGGCTGCTATAGTGGGACATTTCGTTATACATCTCAAACATTATGCGGTCTGCGGCTTCTTCGGTCTTCATCGCACAGTTCCAGTTAGCAGAAAATATATGGATACTTTTCCAAATAGATTTATAACAGTCTTATTTTTATATTTTATAACTACAACTAAACGTGTGACTCAGATATTGGTACAGATGTTTGTCTCTTTTGACACTCATTACTGCTCAGTGCAGTACGTGATGCAGGTAGTAAATATTCACTTCTCGAGATTCCCAGGTCTTAACATTCCTTTTACGGGACGTGCAACCAACCCATCAGCACTACATCAACTCTCTTTGTATGCGATAAAGCAATCTAAGTGCGTCTCAATCAACATCCCCCTCCCCTTCAGAGCTGTCTATATCTTCTTCTGATAAGGGCTCACATATATCCCCTCTGTAGGTGTTCCACGGCATCCACATCTTGTTCCATTTCCTGGGGTTAGCTCTCATCTTATAGACCGCTCTTTCAATCACTAACAGTAAGTCCATATTTCTACACCATTGTGCCAGTGTCGGTGCCTCTACTGCCCCCCACTTTTGCGCTATATCCCGCTTGGCCACCATTATCCCTACGATGGCCCATTGCTGCCCCATACGAGTCAAATCGTTCTGTTTCCATACATTCAGTAGACATACACGAGGGTCTGGTGTTAGGGATACCTCCAGTGTTTGTGAGATGGTGCGTTGAACCTGTCGCCAGTAGGTGGCGATAATTGTGCACTCCCAGAGTGTGTGAAAGAGTGTGCCTGGTTCTCCGCAACCTCTAAGGCAGGTGGGATGGTCAGCTCTGTGCATTTTGTGTAGAGTAGTTCTCGTATAATAGACTCTATGTAATATTTTAAGCTGCACCAGCCGATATCTCGATGAGATACCCGCTTCTTTTGGTGAAGCCATCGCTGCGTTCCATTCTGCGTTGTCCATCTCACCTAGCTCATCCTCCCATTTTGCTTTCAGTTTTACTAGCGGGTCCTGCAAATTATTCATTATTTTACGATAAGTCAGGGAAGTTGCAGTGGCTTCCATATATTCAGTCAATAGGCGGTCTTCCAGCGGAGACGAGTCCGGCACCTTTGTACCTATCTCGATGGCTGTCATTAGTGCATGCCTGATTTGTATGTATCGGTATGTTTCATTTGGGCCTAACTGATATTGCCGCTGGAGTTGTTCAAACGGAGCAACTCCCTCGTTTGTCCACAGGTCCCCTACTGTGGAGATCCCGATGGTGTCCCACTGCGTGAAGCCCTTACTGTGTCGCAGCTGACCCAGTGCTTTGATATCCCACAAGGGAGTCATTTTGGTTATGGTGCCTCCCCATTTGAGTCTCGTCTGTGCTTTGTGCCACAGAGTCACCGTATGTTTCGTGGGTCCTATCAGTTTTGCAGCGATGCCCTTGTTGTAAAGTGGGGCCAATAAGCTGTGGGTGCCCAGCTGCGCTCTGTCTGCCAGGTATGCTGGGTCTCCCTGTGGGGCGTGAATCCATTGATTTATGACTTTTAGATGCGCCGCCCAATAGTATAGTTGCACATCCGGCAATGCTATCCCCCCGTCGTACCAATCTCTGACCAGCTTTACATTCGCAATGCGGGCGGGTCGATTGCCCCACAGTAGTCCTGATATCGCAGCCGTTACCTTTCTGAAGTATTCAGGCGGTACCATGATAGGGGTATTTTCTAGGACATAGAGAAAGCGCGGTAGCGCCTTCATTTTGAACAGCGCTGCCCTTCCAAGCAGAGTTAGCGTAAGTGTCTTCCAGTGTTGCACGTCCGCCTTCAGTCGAGTCAGTGGCGGTAATAAGTTTAGGTCGTGGAAAAGTCCTCCGTCCTTTGTAATATGTATCCCAAGATATTTAAAGGAAGAGTCCGCCACCGCCAGTGGGCAGTTCGCGGACATGGGTGGGAAAGGGCCCTTTAGTACATAGAGGATTGATTTCGTCCAGTTAATTGTATATCCAGACGCTCGGCCATGTGTGTCGCAGAGTGCTAGCAGTGCCGGTATGCTCCTCTCTGGTTCCGACAGGTAGACCAGCATGTCATCCGCATAGAGGGAGATTCTGTCCTCCCAGTTATCTCCCCATGATATTCCCTTCAGGAGCGGGGAGGTCCTGATTACGGCTGCTAGCGGCTCTAAGACCAGTGCAAATAACAGAGGAGATAGTGGACATCCTTGTCTTGTTCCTCTAGCCAATGGTATCTCGCGTGAGATATGTCCATTTGCTGTTACATGTGCCACTGGGCTCGAGTACAGGAGTTTTATCCATGAGATAAATCTGGGGCCAAACCCCATGTGTGTCAACACCGCGAAGAGATATTGCCATTCCACCATGTCGAACGCCATCCTGGCGTCCAATGACAGAATGGCTGCTGGCCCGGTCAGTTGGGGGGCCCTAGCCAGTGCCCCGTGCACTCTCCTAAGGTTTAGAGCTGTACTCCTATGCGGCATGAACTCTGACTGATCCGGGTGAATCAGTTGTTCCAGGTGTGGCATCAGTCTGTTTGATAAGAGCTTCGCTAGTATTTTGGCCTCTGCGTTCATCAAAGATATTGGCCGGTAAGATGTGCACTCGTCCCGCGGCTTACCCGGTTTCGGGATTGCCACGATCGTAGCCATTCTCTGGTCGTAGGGTAGGACTTTTTGTTCTAAACTGTCATTGTACATAGCCATCAGAGGCTCACTTATGACCTAGGATACGGCCTTGTACCATTCAATGGGGATACCATTGGGGCCTGCCGCCTTCCCGGTATGGAGCGCACTAATTGCCAGCTGTATCTCCTCCTGCGTTAAATCTGCCTCCAACTCCTCTACTGCTTCTTGGTTTAGGGACTGCGTTGGTACATTGCTAAGAGCCATCTCCGCCATCTCAGGTGTTATCCTGGTTTCAGGCGTATATACCTTCAGGTAGTAGTCCGCTAGAATTTCAACTATATCCGACGGTCGCGTATGTAGTTCACCATCAGTGCTACGTAGCTGCATGATATGCCTGCCTTCTACCTGCTTTTTGTCTAACCATGCCAGAAGTTTGCTTGCCTTGTCTCCTATATTGTAGACTCTGTGTGCCGTTTCTTCTATATTTCCCACTACTCTGCGCTGCAGATGGTCAGCGTGGAGCCGTTGACTTAGTTGCAACGTGTGTAATGTGTCTACCGTCGGGTTGTTCATGTGCGCTAGGTTTGCACTGTGTAATCGTGTCTCTAGGGCCAGTAATTCTTTTTTCTGTTCCCGCTTGTGTCCCGTGATAGTTGCTATGGCCTGACCCCTCAGTACCGTTTTATAGGCCTCCCACACTATCGTAGGTGATTCGACTGAGTTTGTGTTTTCTGCAAAGTATTGTTGAGTTACCTTCTTCAGTTCTTTTCGTATGGGCCGTACCTGCAAATATCCCGGGTAAATCGGGTAAATCCGCGTACACATTTTTTCTGGGCAGATCAGTGTCATTATAAGTGGCGAGTGGTCCGAGACGCCCCTAGGTTGAATGTGAACGTTGTCAATGGTGAGCGAGCCCCCTCCCAACGTGAGGAAGTAATCAATTCATGACTGGCTATTATGTACTATAGAGTAGTATGTGTACTGCTTTTCCTCTGGGTGTAATGTTCTCCAAACGTCCACCAGCCCCTGCGCTTCTAAAAAGTCATGTAGTTTAGAGGGTCTCCCCGATTGCACCCGATTCGGGAATCTATCTTGTGTGTCGTGTGCCACTGCATTGAAATCGCCCCCTATAATAAGGTCCCCGTCTGGCAGTTCAAGTAGGAATTTCCCTAGGTCCGGAAAAGCAAGTGCGTGGAGTGCCGGAGGGAGATACACCGAGACTATATTAACTGGCCTACCTTCCCAATTTCCATACACTGCCACAAAGCGGCCTTGGTCGTCCGTCTTTGTGGATTGGACAATGAAGGGTGATGACTTCCGCATCAGGACCCCAGTCCCACGCGACCCGGAGGTAAAGGCTGAGTGTACTATCATCCGATAGCCTCTCCGGTTCAGCGCCTGTGTAGCTGTACCCTGCAAGTGTGTCTCTTGTAGTAAGACTAGGGCTGGGTTACTCCTTCGGATGTTTTGCAGGACCAATCCCCTTTTTATCTTATCCCCCAGTCCTCTAACATTCCACGACATCAGGGTCAATGGCGTTATCGGTCCCCCGTGATGGTCAACATTTCGATCACTAACCTGTGAGTCTCGTGCCATGGTCCCTCTGAGTTAGGTGATGTGTGCCTGCCAATCCTTCCTGTACCATTGTTGCTTGTAAGCCTACTCCTTCCCGCCCCTCCAGCCCTCCCCCTCCGGCTTTATGCTCTCCAGGAGTCGACGCCGTTGGGTCATGTGAGTCCCGAGCAACATGATAGCCAGTATAATTGCTGCGTGCGTGAATCTCTCTGGATAGTAGTGTGTCTATTTCCCACCTCCCCCCTATCTGAGTCAACAATGTAAGAAAAAAATAAAAAATCCCGTCCCCAACTCCCCCCCCTCCCTGCCCCCCTGCTGTACGGGCTCCCAACCGCCCGCCCCCCCAACTTAGCAGAGTGCTTGACCCATCCCCAATACAATTTACTTGCTCGTCGGGGTGGAAGAATCTCCGGAGTCTTCGGCCCCTTTCCTCCTCTTTGGAGGGCTTTTGCCCATTGTCCATCGGCAGTCTTTTCATGCGGGCATACTTTTCATTTATCTTTGTAGTCGCCGGGAGGTCATTGGTCTTCAAGTATATGTTCGCCTACGTTCGATCCATCTATTGCCCTTTCTTCATTGCTACTCCTTGACTGTTGTGAGTTCTGTTGCCGACCATTATTCTGTGGTCTCCGATTCCCGTTCAATCCACGATGTCTATTGGCCGGTCTCCATCCCTCCAGCCATTCCTGGGCGATCTCCGGGGTGTCAAAAAACCAGGTTTTGCTGTCCGCTACAACACGTAACTTGGCTGGGAAGAGCATCGAGTAAGAAATCTCTCTTTTTCGGAGTTCTTTTTTTACGTCTATAAACGTCCTCCTCCTGCGCGCGACTTCCGCCGTGTAGTCCGGAAAGAAGGATACCGTTGAGTTCAGGATCTTGACCGGAGGGGAGACTCGTGCTGCTTGTAGTATCGCATCCCTGTCACGGAAGTTAAGGAGGCGAGCTATGATAGGCCTTGGGGCAGCGCCCGTTTGTGGTCGGCCTCCCGGGACACGATGTGCTCTCTCCACTTAGAAAAATGAGGACAGTCCTTTAGGTTTGAGTTCTTGCTTAATGAGGTCTTCGATATATAGGTCCATCGCCCTAGTGCCTTCCGATTCCGGAATTCCAATTATGCGGACGTTGTTCCGTCTCGAGCGTCCTTCCTGGTCGTCCAGCCTTTCCCTCAGGATCTTGTTCTCTGTCGATAACTTTACCATGGCCATTTGCAGCTCTGACACGTCTTCCACTAATGACTTTGTGACCACTTCCATTGAGTTGACTCTCTCCGACATCTTATGGAAGTCAGCCCTGATCAGAGTTATTTCGGTAGAGATCGTTCCAACCGTGGTCTGTACCTGCGCCAGTGCTTTCATGACATCGTCAAGCGTCGCCTTCTTCCCCCCATTGATCTCCGCAGGTTTTTCGGCTGTCCCTTTGCCTGCTCCCGGGGAGGTGTTTCCTTTATCATATGCGAATTTGTCAAGGCGAGATTGAGTATTGCCCCCTTTGGTGCTTCTACCCGCCATTTTGAGTATTTTTGCCGTGTCGTGCCTAGCAATGTATTCAAGGGTATCTCTGAGGGTGAACCCCGTCGTCCTCTTACAGGTCTTTTAGGTGTCTCTCCGCCCTTTTGTCATCCGTCCGTCTCTGAGCCAGTGTGCAGGTCGCAGCTTTATCGTGCTCTTCCTGTCACCCCCGTGGCCGGCTATCGACGGGGGTCTAGGCGTAGTTGACCTCGCTTCACTCCCCGACATCCATGCTGGCGTGACGTAGATGTTCTTTCCTTCTTTAGGGTCAGTGTCTGTGCCCCACACTCGACTGGCCCCACCTCACAATTGCCCCCACAGCAGTTCGTAGTGTGGGGGGGGCGATCCAGGGGTCACAGGGTGGTCGGGGTCAGCTGCGTTGGTGCAGAGTCTTCGGAGGATGTCGTCCGACGTCGCCGTCTTGCTCGGCGACCTGCCGGCCACCAAATATGTCAGAGTTCTCAAGGCGTCACCGGCTGGCCTCAGGCGTAACAAGTGGTCCCCACTGATCAGTCGGCATTTACACTGTCTTGTTCAAGCCCTCAGCATGAGGACGCTACCTGCTGTTCATTGTGGGACTACGGTAGGCTCAGTGTTCCCGTCTGTCTACAGGGCTTCAAAGAGAATGGGGGGGGGGGCTCGTTTCACCCTGCCCCCCGTCCGGCCGTCGCGCGATGGTTAGGGTGCTTGCGGGGCTCACCTAGCGGGTCACACTCTTGGGGCCGATGTGCTGGGCCCTGACTGGTATTTGCGGCCCCCACTCACAAGCAGCTCCTGCCCGGGGGATATTTCTTTGCTGCCTTGGACTGTGCGCTGGTTTTGCGCTGCGATGCCTTTCTGTCCCTTCTCGGGGCCGGTGCCGGAGAGTGTACGCCAAGATGGCGGACGCGTGTCTGCGAGGGAGGCCCCCCCCGCATCCACGGAGCCTGCTGCCCAATTTCTATTAACATACGCAGAGTCGTAGAGGCGTGATCTGGTCCCCTGTGCTCCTCGGTGTGGGGTTCTGGGGTTCTATGCGCCGCTTCAAGTCGCGGTCGGGTACTTCCGGTAACCCCTACCCGGGCCGGCTTCACTTCCTGTCGGGTCGCGCTGGCATGCGACCTCCCGGCTTATCGCTCCGGTACCGGCCGCTCTACCTCAGATCTCGTACTTTGCCTCCCGGCCTCGGAGAAGGATCGGAGTCACCGCAGTCTGCACCGCTTGGTTCCGGGCATCAGTCCCTCCAGTTTTGAGGAGTGGAGTAGCTCGGATTATGTTACGGATTTATTCAGGGGCCGTTCCGACCACGGAGCTCCTCTTTTAAGCAGCCGCCATGGTTGGCCGCTAGCCACGCCCCCCAGGAAGACTTTTTTTAAGCTTTAGAAATTCGAGAGGGGGCTGTGTTAAAGCACACCAAGTTGGTACACTGCCTGGTATGGCTGGTCTTGTTCTTTGCCATTATCACCCCTACTTAGTTTGTGATTTACTGTATAAACACATTTTCTGTTACATTGTTCTTAGGTCTGGCAGGCAGATGGAATTCTGAGTTATGCTATGTATGAGATGAAAGATCACGTGTGCTTACACAGGGCTGGGTCCTTCAGGATGAAGTTACAGTGAATTGGCAAGCCCAGAGGTCAGTTTTACTGTAAACAAGTAGGAATTCTGCAGTGCGTCATGTTGGCAGCATAACATGTCTAAGATACGCAAAGTTCTTATCAACGAGCATAGTCTTATATAGATTCTGAATACTAGCTATAGTTTGTAGCGCTGTCTCGAACTGTTCCTACATCTCCGCACATGGGTAGCGCTGGCTGTCACTGAAATTGCATCTGTTCTTTTCTATCTTAACTTTATCACTATTTCCTTCTCATCCTTGGGCCCTGGACAGCTTACTCTTATTTTGATATTGAGCTGAGACCACTTACTTCGAAATTTATGGTCCATTCTATGGTCCATTTTTTGTGTGGGTGTTTTGGTGGTACTGATTCCAGGGTGAGCTGTCCTTTAGTTGTGCTGGTCAATATGAGGGTGATTTAGATATAGTTATACACACAAAGAGAAGAGAGACCATATACTATCAATCGATGTGACCAGGGAAAGGGGGATGACACCCGTGTGTCTTAAAACTGCCCTCACACACAGTAAACTTTGTCATGCCTCATCCTAGGGCTGCTAACACTCCTCCGCGCAAGCCAACGCTGGCGGAGGAGCAATAGGGAGGGGGAAGAAAATACAACACAAGAGATACTAAAGGAAATGGGATCATAAGTGAATAATGGTGCAGAAATAGTGATTAAAACTGGACATGCAATATCCTCAATCCCATTTTAATCATGGATTCCCTGTCCAAAGTAAAAAGGTCAATTGAAAGACGAGTGAATGATGGTATGGAAGGCTGTAATGAGTCACATACCCCTCCACTCTGCAAAAAAAACGTCGACATGATTCAGCCAGCATGAAATAATACGCCGGCTTTTATCAGGACTCACAAATGCAAATATCCCATGAATTATAATCTTACCTCCTTGATCCAAGGGTAGAGGTAGGAACCCTTGAACAAATTCTTCCAACTAATATGTCAGGATGATTTCCGTGGGGAACTGAGTTATTTCAAATTCCAAACCCGATATGGCGGGGGAGCGAGGACAGCTCCCTGTAGTCAAACTTTCGTCAAGGTGAGCCATCACAAGAAAACTTGTCTCTCCCAACTCCGTGTAGGTATAGTTATGCCAAAATAAGAACTTGAGAGATGTCTGCTGCTAAATGTGAAGGTGACAACCTTTTGAGAAGCAGTGTGTAATTGAAAAAGCACAAATGCAGAACCACAAATGTTTCTTAGTGCCCCATTGCTGAATGGCATTGTTTCATTCCCCTCTTTCTCCTTCTTCTTTTTCTCTTCCTGTCTTCCTGCTTTGCTCTTGGTCATGGCCTATTGGTGAAAAGAGAGCACTTGTCTTGTAAAATGAGTGCCCATGCCCATCACAAACAGTTTAAGTGGTGGGTATGGATGGGTAAGCATACTTCACATAGGAGGGTGGGCCCAAATCTGAAGGACGCAGGAAGGTAAAGCAATCGTGGAAATGTGATGCACAATGAATAGTACTCCTGGTGAAGTGGGCTAGTGGCAGAGTTACGTTGTTCAATCATTGGGTACAGGAAGCTTCACACTCACAAAAGGCAATATTGTTTTCTCTGTAGTTTACAAAAGTGCGACTCACTTTCTGCCTAAATCAGGAGTGTTGGCGTAGATACTTCTTGTCCCTTGGCGTCATAATCCACATCACAAACTCTGCAATCACGCTGGATTGTTTCCAAACATGGCAATGATGGACCTCACTTTGCATCACATCTGGCAAGTTTCTGCATTGTTTTCTGCAGTTAAAAGGGTCTCATGCCAGTCAATGTACCTACCTTATGGCATTGTAAGGTGTTGGGTTAAAGTTAATGGAATGTGTGCACAGAGCATGCACAGGCAACTTATGTATCCTTGGGAAGTTCTGGCTGTCCATGTACTTAAGTATCGTTGTTATACTAATGTCTGCAGAAACACCCTCCTAGAAGGCACCTCAAGCAAATGCACAAGACAGTAAATTTGAGTGAGTGTGGTTTGTGCAAGAGAATAGTCCTGTGAAGGAGATTCTCTCTTAATTATAAATGCATATCAGAAGGTTTCATAGACTATAATAAAAATAGTGTGAATGAGATTACAGAACAACTGCATCCTGTTTTGAGGGCAATAAACAGTTAACCAATGATTTCAAGGAGTTTTCGCACCATTGAAAGTGATAATGTCACCCATACAAAACGGTTGTGGTATTGCATGTCTTTCTTCACTAAAATTAATAGATCTCACAGGCCCTCCTCTGCCTCTTTGGAATCCATCACCATATGTTAACGGATGGCTGCCTGCTCATTGCCAGATGTTTGATGCTCAGTCTGGGAAGGCAGATTCTACTGCCCATCACATCAAAAGATACTAGATGCATGACATTTTTTTTAAGTGATTTTGTTACCCACATGCTAGGGATTCAATTGTGTAAAAGGTCTCACTAATTAATCATTTCTTAGGGCTATAAATCCTGTGATGTGGACCATAATGTTTGAATTAATATATGTGCAGAATATCAAATTCCGAGTTTATCCTTCAATGCTCAGAATACCGAATGCAGTGTGCACCCTGCATTTTTATTTGATAACGGTCAAAGTGTGGTAAAATTATCAGTGTATATAATGGTGACATGTTTACTAGGTTAATACATCTTATAGTTTTGATATTCACATTTGCAGTTTCTAGATTTTTTATGTAATTTGTGCTTGGTGCCAGGTTTATCATACCTAGCTTAGATGAGTGGCTTGTCTACTGCAGATAGTCGGACACCAAACCTCATCCCCATTTGACCTGTTAATTCCTTCAGACAGGGAACTCAAGTCGCGGGCTTAAATACTGATCAGCTTGCATTTGATTAATCTAGTAATGCTCTCAGATGTACTGAGGATAGATCTGCTGAACATATGTGTGAGATCGTAAGATCTGAAGTCACTTCTTGTGATATCTTTTCTGTGAGGTCATGGGTCATGATGCCACTTCCTGTGATGTCACTTCCTGTAATGCAGCATGCAGTGTCATGCAGAGTGATGTCACAAGCCATGAAGTCACTTGCACAGTGCATAACTTGGTTAGTCCCCCCACTTCATTTTTGAGTCAGTTACAGCCTGACAAGTGGCAATTTCGTTTTGGGCCTAGTCACTGGGGAAACATGCCATTTTTAATGTCATTCCACTATTACATATTATGCACCCTACCTTGTGGACACAGTGTACCATGCGGTGACTTTTTTAATATTTAAAATCAGGTTTTCCTACATATTAAAAGCGTGATTTTGACATGTCTGTGCAACAAGCTTCAAGTTTGCTATGACAATCACAGAGCGTGGGATAGAGGATGAAACTACAAGTACGTCCTCCAAATAAAACTATGAAATCACAAAAAGCTGCTTGGGTGTACAAACAGCCTAGATGAAAGTGTTTTCCTAGGTAAAGTGACATGCTTTATCCTCAGTGACCTCCCCCCACACTGGAGTGAGCTAATGCTACTCCAGTGAACTCGACCATACTTGGAAGTTCTCTGATATCCCCTCTGACAGGACAATCACTGGGGTCCAGATACTGTATTAACAAGCATTTGCAATGCAATAGGTCTTGCATTACTGAAAGTTTGAGCTATTGGTGTTGCTAATAATAATGCAACACCAATAGCTCAAACTTTCAATAATGCGAGACCTATAGCATTGCAAATGCTTGTTTGTTTTTCCATTTATGTAGTTTTGAAGCAATCGCGACACCGCACTTTAGCTTAAGATTTTTAAAGCTAAAGCAGAACGTGCTGCGATTGTAACAAAAAAAGACATAGAAAAAAGTGTCCACCAGCATTTTTGTCCTTTTATTGACTTTTGAAGCAATTGTGGCACCCGCGCTTTAGCTTAAGATGTTTAAAGCTAAAGCGCGGGTACCACCATTGCTACAAAATTAAACAAATAGAAAAAAAATGGCAGCTACATGCTTTTTTTCGATTTATTTACTTTTTTTGGTCAAAATGTTTGTATTGAAATTTTTCCTCAGGGATAGCAAGAAAAACATTACAAATGCGGCAAATTTCAGAAGTATCATCCGCCCAGGTATACAAATCATTAATTAGAGCTACATTCTGCCCCCATAGGACCACACGGATGTAGTTTAATATATTACACAGTTTCCTCAGGACAAGTCGTAAATCCAGTAATGTTCGCTGATAACCATCTACTCTCCAATGAGGGTAACATGAAAAGAAACTTTATTATACCTAAGAGAAAAATGGTAAACCGAAAGGAAAAAAAAACGAACAACAATGTCATGGTGCAACTGAAAAAAGAAAAGAAATGGGTACGAGGAATGGAGCGCCGAGGTCTACACCCCATGATCAGAGCGGCAGACCTAGCACACTGCTGTAGTAGGTGTTTAGATTAGAAATAGACAGAGAGCCCTAAGCTTTGGATTACAAGCTGTCAGCGGGAGCCCCTCAGATAGATATCTGACCAGTGGAGACCAAATGTAATCAAAACCTTTCCTGGCATCCTCAACAATATCAGTCATATGCTCAAGGCCAAAGCCCGCCACAATCTAGCATGCCACTGGGTTAGGGATGGGGCGTCCGGCTTCTTCCACGCTGCAGCTACTGCCATTTTCGCAGCCTCCAAACAGAGCCAAAGGACGGATTTGTCACTCTGTGTCTGTCTTCTCAGGAGTGGGTCCCGAGCCCCTGGCAAGACATGTTCTATAGAGTCAGGAAAGAGGTAGCCCAAGACAAGTTTTATTTGAGCCAGGATCTCCTTCCAAAAAGGCTTGATAACAGGGCAATGCCACCAATTATGTCCGAAATCGCCTAGAAGCCCACACCTATCAGAGGTTCCCAGAAAAAATGTATGTAATTTCTGAGGCTACAAGTACCAATCATACATAATTTTGTAGTGTGCCTCCCTGGGATACTTGATAACAGGGCAATTCCACCAATTATGTCTAGAATCGCCTAAAAGCCCACACCCCCTCCAACACCTATCAGAGGTTCCCAGAAAAATTGTATGTAATTTCTGAGGGTACAAGTACCAATCATACATAATTTTGTAGTGTGCCTCCCAGAGATACATGGAATGATTGAATTTCGCTATATCCCTTCCCAAGTGTTCCCACTGCTTGTCCTCCACAGGAGCCTCCAACAAATTATTCCAGAATTGTTTGAAGCGCGGGGTTGCTCTGTAGCTCATCTCTTGGATAAGAGCATACAGGAAGGATATACACCCCTTGGAGGAGGATCCCGTTTGCGCGAACCTCTCGATAGGGAGCACCTCCCTGGTAGCAGCCTGCCGCACCAGAGGCTGTTGCACCCAGTGTTTCAATTGCAAGTAGTGGTATTCTTCTTTATTAGTTAACGCATACTGCTCTTTGAAGTTCTGGAACGTGAGGAGTTCTCCCTTCTCAAATAAGTGGGAAATCATGAGACACCCCCCTCCCGCCACGTGTCAAACGGGCCGTCTTGTAGAGCAGGGGGAACGCTGCGTTAAAGTGCATAGGCACGTGAGGGGATGGGAAGTTTGTAAGTTGAATTTTGGAGGGGAGAGTGTTCCATACCTTAAATGTGGTGAAAGTAGGAGTACTAATATAAGCACTGCGAGGTCTATCCCATTTAGGTTTCCAGAGGAGATCCCAAATAGTGCGCCCAGTTATCTGTCTATCTATGTGAAGCCAATGCTTCTCCGATTCCCTCAGTGACTACTCCGTGATCACACACAATTGTGTTGCGCTGTAATAAGATCGAAAGTCCAGTAGCGCTAGGCCGCCCTCCTTGCATGGTCTGATGAGCAATTTGTATGGAAGTCTAGCCCTCTTCCCCAGCCAAATAAATTTGGTCAGCATGGATCGCAATTCCCGTAAAAGTTCTCTCTCAATTGCAATAGTAAGCCCCTGAAAGAGATATAAAGTAGAGGGGGGAGAACATTCAACATAATGGTATGAATCCTGCCTATCCAGAAGATGTAAGCTGCGCTTCATTTGCCCAAATCGCTCTTCAATTGACATATGAGGGGAGGAAAATTAGCCTGGAACAGGTCCTGCACCCTCGGGGTAAGCTTGACTCCCAAATAGTTAATTTCCTTCGAGGTGCAATAAAAGGGTGCCATCCCTTTGATCCGCCGCCATTCATCCTTGGGTATTGTCAGGTTCAATAGGAAAGATTTTGTTAGGTTAACCTTAAAACCTGCTACCTCTTCAAACGCTTTCAGCTCGGATTGGATAGCCGGGAGAGAATCTTGGGGATCTGTCACCGGAAGTAGCACGTCATCGGCGAATAACGATATCTTATGTTCTTCTGTGCCAAAATTAATTCGCCTAATCTCCTCATTACCCCTGATCCGCTGCACCAGAGGTTCAATGTTCAAAGCAAAGAGGAGGGGAGATAGCGGACAACCCTGCCTCATCCCACGCATCAAGGGAAAGGGGGAGGATGCCACGCCATTGACAAGGAACCGAGAGCTAGGAGAGTGATAGTTAACGCTAATCATCCCAGTGAAGGTTTTGCTGAAGCCAAAGTGCTGAAGCACTTTGAATAAGAAGGACCATTCCACGCGATCAAAAGCTTTTTCCGCGTCTAACGAGAGAAGCGCTGTGGGAATATTCTTCTTGCCAGCTTTTTCAATGATGTGGATGATGCACCTCAAGTTGTCATGAGTTTGCCTCCCCTTAATAAACTTGGATTGATGCGGATCCACGAGAGCAGGTAGGATAGTTTCTAAATGTATAGCCAGGATTTTGGAATAAATCTTTGCATCAAGGTTCAGCAAAGCGATCAGGCGATAGGAGGAGGAGTGTGCTGGATCCTTGCCCAGTTTAGGAATTACAGCCACTATTGCCTCTCCCATGGAAGGAGTAACCCTATGTGTAGAAGCAATAGAATTAAACAATATCGTTAAGAAGGGAACAAGTCCGATAGAAGTGGGCTGAAAATACGTCCGGACCAGGAGCTTTCTGGAGTTTAAGGGAATCAATCACCTTTTGCACTTCCTCGACAGAGATGGGTTGTGACAACTCTTCATTGGTACGTGCCCCTACCTGAAGGAGGTCCAGAGCGTCTAAGTAGCCCGATGGATCGATCACCCCCGAGGACTCCGAGGTATACAAAATGGCTTCAAACGCTCCAGCCTTACCAGCCTTACCCTCCTCTGATCTGTGAGAGTTACCATTGCCATCTACTATGTGTTTGATGTACTCACGTTCCTGTTTGGCCCGTAGTTGGCGTGCCAGCAAGGTTAAGCGGATTATTTTGAATGCTGTTGTGAATTAATTCTACGAACGTCACAATGCGAATAAACGCAATTTGAATCTTCACCTAATTTGAACTGATTTCTTTGGAACTTTTTTGAATTTGTCAACCCAAGACTTGGGACATTGCTGTGACTAGGGGACGTCACTCAATTGAGGGTCACGCTAGTACCTTGAAGGAGGGTACACCCTAGAGCACGCCACAACTGGTTGAACAGGTACAATAGAGTGCAAGCGCAACAAACCTTTTTGTCTTCACAATTCTCCTGATCCATTCGCTTAGCACCTACAACAAAATGCAATATGATAAAATTTTGAATATAACTGATCAACGAGCCGAAACATTTGCTTTCACAGCCAGCGAAGCGAGTCGCATTTATTCTTTGATCCAAGAGGATACATCATTATTATTATTATTATTATGAAACTTATAATGCGCTCGGCTTACCCAGGGGCATCCCGGCGCAACAGACCACAAAAAAGGAGAAGACTCAGCTAACACTACCGAGGAAACAGATGGGTCTTAAGCAACTTCCTAAATGATAGGATCTGGGGTTCTGAGCGGATCTTAAGGGGCAGAGAGTTCCAAAGAGAGGCTACCTGAACAGAAAAACGCCTGCCCCCCGACCGGGCTCTTCTTACTCTCGCTGACTGCAGAAGATGTTTTTGCTCAGAGCGCAACAGACGAGAGGGTTTGTAGGGACGGGCCATATTTGCAAGAATGGAAGGGCCTTTACCGTGTAAAATTTTATGAGCTGTACAAAGCGCTTTAAATTTCACCCGCTCCTTCACGGGGAGCCAGTGGAGCGCTTTAAGGGCCGGAGCAGCAGACTGCCTTCTAGGGACATCCATAAGGACTCTCGCAGCTGCATTTTGCACCTGTTGGAGGATTTTGAAGGTAGCTTCCGGAGCACCGAGAAACAACGCATTCCCATAATCGAGCCTGGATAGAATTAGGCCACGAATCAACAACTTCCTTGATGGAGCGGGAAGCAGAGGTAACACCTTACGGGCTGATCTCAACAAGCCAAAACAGACCCCTGCGGTCTTCTTGGCGTGAGTCCGAAAGGACAGATCGTCATCCAACCATATTCCCAAGGATTTGATCTCCTTCTTGGGGGATGGTGGGTCGCCAAGAGACCGGGGCCAGCAACTCGCAATGATGGAAGGATTGGAGTTGCCCAGGAGCATCAGCTCGGTCTTACCTCCGTTGAGCTTTAAATCAGAGATGGACATCCACCGATAAACATTGGCGAGGCAGTCATGTAATACCTCAGGGTGTGCCGCCAATTGCGTGAGGCCCACCACCAGCTGAGTATCATCAGCATAGCTGATGATCTTCACCCCCGAAGGGGCGACCACTCTTTCAAGTGGAGTCATATAAATATTAAATAAAGTAGGGCTCAGCGATGAGCCCTGCGGGACTCCACATTGAAGAGGGATTGGGGCAGATTGCTCTGACCCTTCCCAGACCTGGTAGAAACGATCTGCAAGAAAGGAACCCAGCCATTTCAAAGCTGTCCCCGAGACACCTGCCTCTGACAGCCGTTGGAGGAGCACTACTTCTCCCAAAAACAAGGAACAAAATATCAGGCAATTACTTTACCTTTCAAAAAAGGCAATCAATCAAAGACTCCATGCCAGTACACTGGTGAAATATCACCGAGCACTTCGAATTCCTCGAGGTTTGAGGATGGTTTTCAAGCCCTCACTTTGTAAAAACTCATTAAAATTCAAAGACAAGTGGTTCGCCATCCTGAATAAATGTTCTTTGGACCTCATCCTATTAATCATAGAAGAATTGTCAACCATCTTAGAAGAGTTACAAAAAGAAATTGAAACTGTAACCGAGGAACTGAGTAAGAGCACACCTCCAGAGGATTGGAAAAAGATTTTGGATGACATCAATGTCCAATTGAATAAACATACCCAGGAGGTTAACGACAGGAAAATCAGAAAACTTCGACGGGATACCGTGGATTATAAACTCGGGGAGGTATACACCTGGGCAGAGGTGTATGCCCGCCGCAGACAAAACAAACCATACACTCAAAGCACAGACACGTCATCAACTGGCAGTGACCAATCTACAAGACCAAAAACGACCGGTCGACCCCGGCAACAACAACCACAATAAGAACAATTCCCAGAAAGTTCGGGATCTGGCCAAAATTCGACACAAAGAAATAGAGAGGAGCCTTTTTTAGAGGAGGGCCAACGAGAAAAAGAAGACCCAGGAGGGGCAAAGGGAAAAGAAACAGATCCACCAAACACCAGGAGTGTAACGGCAGAAAGAAAGAAGGACAAACCCAAGAAAACCATGACCTAAATAACTTGGTGATTAACATCTCCGATGTTAAATTGGATTACATTTCCATGGAGACACTACAGAAAGGGATGGCTTTTGTACCAACAACCGAAACAGACAGACTTGAATTGGAGGTCAGCTTTTACAAACTGATGAGGAAATTACGCCTGAGACATTTTTTTGATAATGTAGTGACCGACAAAAGTGGAACTAAAACAGATCAACTGTTGGGACTAACTCCACATAGCACATATGAGTCACCTATGTCACATAAGACATTAGATACGTTTGAAAATCTTGTGAAAATGGAGCTATCAAAATTGAGTTATAAAAGAAATTCCAGGCGAAACAATCTCACACAAAAACAAATGGATGTTCTTCGGAAAATAGCTAAGAACCCACACATCATCTGTCAGAAAGCTGATAAAGGAGGAGCCATAGTCATTATGAATATTTCACACTATGAACAAGAGGTGGAAAATCACCTAGGAGATAAACAGGTCTACCAACTTTTGGATCATAATCCAACTGATCAATTTGTAAAGGATCTCAATGAGATCATTAACAAAGCATATAACGATGGAGTGATTAATGACAGGACAAGAACATTTTTGATCACAAACCACCCTAGAAGCCCGGTAATACACATGTTACCTAAAATACACAAGGATCCATTTCGACCCATTGTGTCAACAGCCGGGAGCATACATCAACCAATAGGTCAACTGCTGGATAGACATCTACAACACAGTGTGGTGAGGATGAAAACATTTACGAAGGACACGACCCACTTTTTAGAGAAACTGAGAATGGTAAAAATCGAGGAAGATGAACAGATCACACTATGCAGTATGGATGTTAAATCTTTGTATACATCGATACCTCACCAAGATGGTATTGAGGCGATTGAACAGACCTTGCTTAACACAGATATAGATCTGGATTTTAAAGTTTTCCTGATGGAACTACTCCACTTCACCCTCTTCTACAGTTACTTTAAATGGAAGGATACATTTTACTTACAACTAACTGGGACTGCCATGGGAAATTCGGCAGCACCTTCCTATGCAAACCTGTACATGGAGAGCTTCGAGACTAAATACATACTGAACCAAGAACCATGGAGATCTAACACCAAATTAATCCTGAGATATATAGTTCATTATATGGACTGGACCAGAACCTGAACTCAAAGAAGCCATCCATGAACTCAACAAGCGTGATGAACGCATCCAATTTACATCGGAAATCAATGCTAACAAGATTATATTTCTGGATGTAGAGATACAGAGAAAGGGATCACAGTTCATTACAGATATTTACCGCAAAATGACAGATCGAAACAACCTATTACATTATAATAGCTTTCACAATAACTCTTTGAAGACACATCTACCATACTCGCAGATGATAAGGGTAAAAAGGATTGTGTCATCTCCTGAGACACTAGAAACGAGAATACAAGAGATGGAATCAAGATTCAAAAACAGAGGATATCCACAGAACACATTGGATGAGGCCAAACAGAGATGTGCCCTAAAAGACAGAAATGATTTATTAATTCAAACACCTAAAATGGAAAACACCAGAATGGTTGTCGTGTCAAAATACTCGACCAAGAGCAAAACATTCAAGAGTATAATCAAACGACATTGGTCAATACTGTCACAAGAGACTGACTTCAATATTATCTTCAAAGAGACACCTTTATTTGCCTACCAAAGGGGAACAAACTTGGGAAACATGATCAAACAAAGGTTGGATGATACAGAACAAACATTCCATGGCACATTACCTTGCCACAATTGCAGCCACTGTAATTGTATCATCAGAGGGAACATCATCACCCATCCGAGTAAAGGGTATAAAATAAAACTACGTGTGTCAGCTACTTGTGACTCTATGAACGTTATATATCTGCTGAAATGTCCCTGCGGTCAGGGTTATGTGGGAAAAACTGAGAGAAAAATTAAAACAAGACTGTACGAACACAAATCGAACATTCGCAACAAACAATTGAAATCAACTGTTGCTTCCCACTTTTGTGAGGCTTCTCATAACATTAGCCAACTGAGGTTCACAGTACTAGAAATAGTGAAAAAACGAGAGGGAATTGACAATCACAAGAACCTGTTGCAACGTGAGAACTTTTGGATTTTCAAATTGGAAACTTTAAAACCCACCGGGATGAATGACCGGATTGAGTTTAATTGTTACTTATGATGAACACCATTAAGTACCATATGATACTGAACATGATGTTTCTTCCTTTGATTGCCATATTTGATTATTATGTATTGAACATGCATTATTCATGTGAAGAATGATGATTTAGTTTTGTTTTTTATTATTATTTTTATTTTATTTTATTTTTTTATCTTCCCTCACACAATTGAGATGAGTAGAATGAATTTTCTTTTGAATCCTTGAACAGCCAGCGCCAACCTAGTCTGTTTTCACTTTTTATTAACATAAGGAGGTTCAACATAGATTCCTTACAGACTTGTGATTAAACCCACCTTGCTTATATGATAACCTTTGCACACCACCAAGTGTTTATATACAACACACCATGTTTAGGTATATTCATTGCCATAGAGTTTTGATCCGTTTTCGTTTTGAAACCACTCCAATATGGCCGCCAAAAAACGATAAACATAAGTCCACTCTCACTGTTTACCAAACAGAGGATTAATTGTTCCTGACATGCCGGTCGGGTATACCGTGTTTTCCCGAGTGCGGGGATTCTAACTAAGAAGTCACACATTACTTCACGAAGTGAGTATTAGTATCTTTTCGGGTTCATAGAGAAGAGGGCGCACGCATTTCGAGAGTTCACTGTGGTGGAGGGTTAAAACTATCGTTTTTTCGTTTTTTTAGTTTTAGTTACACATATACTTACTATCCATTGACTTGATGATGTTTTTAATTGATAAATGCAACTTTTCCTGATAGTTTGAGATTTACCTGAGAATGTATTTGAGAATATACTCGAGAACTGGTCCCTGATATATACTTAATGTGATCATTTAATTTGTAGAATCCGGTCCCCGATGAAGGCTATCACCTAGCCGCAATGCATTGGACAACAAAATATTGATTTGGAAAATGAAGTATTAATTGAAAGACTGGATTATTTTGAATGCTGTTGTGAATTAATTCTACGAACGTCACAATGCGAATAAACGCAATTTGAATCTTCACCTAATTTGAACTGATTTCTTTGGAACTTTTTTGAATTTGTCAACCCAAGACTTGGGACATTGCTGTGACTAGGGGACGTCACTCAATTGAGGGTCACGCTTATCATTTGATTTACTAGTACCTTGAAGGAGGGTACACCCTAGAGCACGCCACAACTGGTTGAACAGGTACAATAGAGTGCAAGCGCAACAAACCTTTTTGTGCCAGCAAGGTTCACACTTTATCCCCACTCTCGTAACCTCGGGCCTGCAATAGTAGGATAGATTTTTCTGCTCTATTAGTTTAAATGGCCTGCAGTTTCCCCTTTAAGGAAGTAACCTTCCGAAGAGTCAGAGTTGAAGGTTGGGACTCGTGTGCCTGTTCAGCTTGCTTAAGTTCACCTTCAAGCTGAAGACGTTCCGATCCTTGTTGGGAACGCAAGGTAATAGCCAGTTCTATGCACTTGCCCTGGATTACAGCCTTAAGTGCATCCCAAGTATTAGATTGAGAGGTGTCCTCAGGGTCATTTGTCTTGAGATACCCCTTGATAGTCTTCCTCAGTTCATCTCTGAGGAGTCTGTCTCTGCATAAAAAGTTGGGGAAATACCATCTGGTATGTTTAGGGCACAGGTTTGGCAACGTGATCATCATCTCTAGGGGAGCATGATCCGAAATGCAGATTGTGTGAAACTGTGATTGTAATACAGAAGGAAGCAGGGACTGGCTGAGGAAAGTGTAATCAATATGGGAATACGTTCTGTGGGAATGTGAGAAGTACGAGTAATCTCTTGATGTGGGATTGGCCTCCCTCCAAACATCCACCAACCCCAAGCATTGAAGTTGTGAGCGCAGCCCCCCTGGAACCCTGTGTGAATGTGATGTGTCTCTGTCTAAATCCCAGACTAAGTTGAAGTACCCCAGGAGCAATATGTCCTCCCAGGTGAAATTTTTTAAAGTCATATGAAAGGAAAGGAGGAAATCCTGCTGACCCCTGTTAGGTGCATAGAGCACTGCAAATGTTCATGGGCAACCCCGCAGATCCCCTCTAACCATAATGTATCTCCCACTTCTGTCCGATTTAGTGTCTTGAGCCTGAAAGGGAACCCCAGCACGGAACACCAGTGCCACCCCATTGTGTTTCGAGGAATGCGAGGACCGGAATATGTGGGGGTGAGCCTTATGGCACAATCTCTGATCTTCAGATTTTTTTAGGTGTGTTTCCTGAAGAGCTATGATATGTGCATTGTGATCATGTATGGATTTCTAGAAGCGCTGTCGCTTATTTGGGGAATTCAACCCCCAAGTGTTCCATGAGACTCCTCTAACCACCATGATTACGTGAGGAAACTAGTTGCTCTAGTAACAGTATCCCCCTCCACTGCGACCTCCTAGAAACTCCTCTCCCTAACCCAATAAAAAGAGTAGCACCATGACATCTAAACAAAAATAAAACTTGAAAAAAACGCAAAAGATGAGTGTGTGGTGTCCCCCTCCTAGAGTGGAATCCCAAATCTAAACTACACTCTAGGGACATTACCAGTTCCCATCCCCCAGCCCTTGTCAATTCAACAATCAAGGCAATTCTTGTAATACGAAACAATGCCCCCCCGAACTGAGCACTCATAAAGTAAAACATTTTGAACTGTGCACTGACCATACACAACATTGTCTTTAGAGAACAGCTCCAACTCCCACTATTGAGCAACACCCTCTGACCCGATATCACCCCGACAATGAGCTCACATGTTATCCATGCCAGGCGCCAGAAGGAAAGTCTCAGGCGGGCTGCGGGCACCCAAAACCCAGTAAAATGGGGAAAATGCAAGTCCTCCGCTCCATCCAAATCCCCAGGACTCCTGACCAAACCCAGCCATGGATGCAGGAGAGAGGTGGATGAGAACAACCCTCTCAAAACAGCCGTAGATTCTTTCAAAGGGATGTTCAGTCATTCATTAATCTGACCAAACCTGAAGCTGGGATCTCTCTACACGCCCGAGCATTAAACTCATTCTGGAGCTTTTGTGTTTCTCCTTCCCACTCTGCGTCATTGCCCGCCGTTACGACGATCTGCTCGGCCTTCTCCGTCTTGATCCGGCGAGGTTTGGAAAATTTCCAAACCCAGCAGGGTCGCCGCCTCCGAGAGGTCCACACAATGCTGCTGCTTGTTTTGCCACAGGAAGGCTATCCCGAAGGGGTATGTCCATGGGTATCTGATATTCTTCTCCCTTAGGTGTTGGAACTGCTGTCGATGCTGGAGAGGGCCCTGGGCCACATCTTGATAAAGGGTACACGTGGTGTTTTGGAAGGAGATGGAGTCAGAGGCCCTGGCCTTTTGCAGGACTAGTTCTTTAACCTTGAAAGAGCTGAACTTGGCCAGAACATCCCACGCCCAGCGATTCTCCCTTGATAGGCGTGGGCCCACTCTATGGACCCTCTCCAGCCGAACCTTCGGGCCATCCTCTCCGAGGGCAGAGGAGAAGAAGCCCGCCATAAACGCCTCCAAGTCGGGTCCCTCGCAGTCCTCCTCCAATCCCTGGACCCTTATGTTGTCGCGACGAGAGCGATTTTCTATATCTTCACATTTGAGGAGGGAATCGCGCAGTTGCTTGTGTAGGTCAGCCGTGTTCTCTTCCAGGGTTCAGTTCTTACCCGCCATCTCTTGGAGTTGTGCTTCCAAATCGAGTGTGCTTGTACCCACAGAGTCAGTATCTGTTTGGACAGTCACTAATTTCTCGCGCACCTCCGTGCGAAAGGTCTCGAAGGAGGCTTCCATGTCCGTAGCTCGGCGCGTAGTTCCTGTTTGAAGTCACGTAGCGAGGACAAGAGATCTTCTCGTGTCCGTCTTCTGTGGACCCCCTTCTGACCGACGTGAAATAGTTGGAGACCCTAATATTGAGGTTTTTCTTGGGTGGCATAGGGGGCCCTCCGTTCAGTCAGCTCTTGGCTGCCCCCCAGGTACTTGGAATCTGCAACCCCTCAGTGACCGCCAGTAAAGACTCCCTCCACACTCCTCAGCTCTTTATGTCTCACTATCCGACCGCAGGAGTCGAGCTAAAGCCACCTTCGTCACTCCTCTCGGCATTCCACGAGAAACAGCATGCACCAAAATTGGAAGCACCCAGTCTTCTCCTCTGCGCTCTCTGTCCACTTTTACAACAGCCCTCCCAAATAGATATATTTTTCAACGTCGGCCGGCGCCATTCAGAAATCATATACCATCAAGGAAGGACCTCCCGTCAGCCATGTTGATATCAGGCACTCTCCCCTGCGTGGTGGAGCTGTCCCCCTCAGATGGCTTCCATGGTCCACTGCCGCCCCATGTGGACTTAGCCTCGGGAGGAAACACGCTTGCAGCTCCTTTGAGAGCACCCCTGGGGCACCGCCACACACCCCATGGGATTGTAAGACTTACTCAGTTCCTGAAGAGGCAAATGCGTGGGGCCTCAGTTCAACCTGACGGAATACCTCTGATGATGCAGTCTGGGCATTACAGTCGGGGACAGGACAGCCGAGAACACAGGGGGAGTCAGGAGGTGCCGATCGCATTATGCTCCTCACCTCCATCCACCATTTTGCGAAGCTCCGTTTTAGGACCAGGAGGAGCCCACCTGTAATATCCCTGTTTTCTCAGGATCGAATCAAATGGTAAGAAAACCCCCACGATAAACAGTGCTAATGTTAGAGACTTGTTTAATAAGCACAAGTATACTTAGAGTAGGGAAAACCATAAGTACGTTTAGGTAACAAGGACCCCCTGATGGAATGAATAAACCAAACCTAGGCCAGGGAAAAACAAGTGAGATAAAACAACCTAGGCTCAATGGTATTTATAAATTAACAAACTATTAAAAAAGAGGTGAAAATACAAAGGTCCAGTAGCTATTGTTTAATAATATTCATGATAAAAACAAGATTTCAAAAATTGAAACAACCACATGACAAAATATACAATTAAATCAAATATCAAAACAACATAATATCAATTCAATGAATCACAAATTATAACACAATTAATATTATCATGAATTTCACAGTTTTAAAAAAAGATTTATTTTTAAAAAGAAAAGTGGCAAGATTAATATTTTTCTCCATAATACAGGCGATGCTTAGTCTCGCATAAAGAAAGCAAGTCATACGATACCCATCAGTCGTTAGCCCAAGGCTCTGTAGGGCTCTTTCCAACCGTCCTCTGCAAGGGCACCGGTCCCGGTGTCCAGCCAACAGAGGACACTGTGCTGAGTAACGGCCGAAAATGCCGTTCCAGGACGACTGATGGGGGGGGGGCACGCCAAGTGACTACAGGGGCTGACGCTCTTCTCGGGAACACCCGGCCGGGCGCTCCACCGAGGGGTCAGAATAGGCACTCCAATTCCCCAACACAGAAACGCGGAAACCACCTCCCTTGGTGGGCGTCTCAGTGCCTGTTCGTCACGGGAGCGTAAAGCAAAAACGCTCTTCTCGGGAACACCCGGCCGGGCGGTCCACCGAGGGGTCAGAATAGGCACTCCAATTCCCCAACACAGAAACGCGGAAACCACCTCCCTTGGTGGGCGTCTCAGTGCCTGGTCGTCACGGGAGCATAAAGCAAAAACGCTCTACCCTGACTCCTTGTCTCGATGATGCAACGAGCCGCCGCTCGCTACCTGCAGCTAAGTCCCGAAGGTCCGTAATGCGTGGCGTCTACTGCTTTCCGTTGCTGCACTCGGCTCCATCGTCCCGGGCTCCAAGGTTCTGTGGGACTCAACGGACGGCCGGTCAGCATCCAAAATTATCGACAGCGGCTCTTTGACTATGCGCATTAAATACGCATTTCCGGGTGCGCGTGGAGCGTGCTCCGCATGCCGGTCTTTGTAGTCTTAGACGCGTAGATCGTCCGTTTCGGCTTTTGCGGACTGCGGTGTCCCACCGCTCCTTAAGGATTCCGACACCACCCTCCTTTGAAGATCATCACCGGGGTCTCCCAAGAATCTCAACCGTTCAGGATCACTCTCCCACAAGCATCAGTGTTTTCTTTTGCTGATCTGCATTGCCAGGTACCGAGCAGGGGCTTGAAAGCTGCAGTCCGCTGCGGGAGGTCTTCAGCCCCGCGCTCCCAACATTCTAGCCCGGGCAGCCGCCCTGCTCCTTTCCGGCATCTGAAAACGGCCTGCCTCTCACTGGGCTGTGATGGACGACCGCCAGGACCCCAGACGTCGAAGGTGTCACCTCCAGGCGCAGCGCTACCACCGCATCCCGGAGCGGCGCCTTGCAAGGTCGGTAAAATGCCTTGATGCATCCAAAGCAGCAGGGCCTGGAAGGGAGCCAATCAGATTCACGTCCGATCGGCCATGTTGTTTGGCCACGCTCCCTTATTTACTTTTTAAGCAATAGCGGGACTCACACTTTAGCAGAAGATGTTTAAAGCTAAAGCCGGGTGTGCCATGATTGTTACAAAAGTAAAGAAATAGAAAAAAGGGCATGCAGCCACATTATTTTTGTATTTATTTACTTTTGAAGCAATTGTGGCACCAGCGCTTTAGCTTAAGATGTTTAACCCCTTTGGCGCTGATGACGAGCTCAGCTCGTCATCAGTTGCGCCGCTCGCATGCTGATGAAGAGCTGAGCTCGTCATGTAACGCGACTTTTTGAAAAAAGCCGTGTAGCGCGAAAATCGCCGCAGCGCGCATGCGGTTAAAGCTAAAGTGGGGCTTGCCGTGATTGTAACACAAGTAAAGAAGTAGACTTGCCGCCCAGCGTGTGAAAGAGAGAGAAGGAAGTCATGCATCTTTCTTTTCTTCTGCGTGGCTTGCCCAACTCTGTTTTTTAAATATTGATGAAGTGCAGTGTGCTGCACTGTTTAGGAGAGCAGACGGTGCTGAGGGAGGGGAGGTGGGCGAGCCGCACACAGGAAAGGAAAGACACATGGCTACCGTTGTTGAAGAAGTGTGGCGTGCTGCTTTAAAAAAATATATATATACATACATGTTGGGCAAGTTTTCTGCGTGTTGACTTGTCTTGACATTGTAACTCCCCACACATGCTAAAACTGGGTTAAGGAATAATATTTTGGGTAACTAAGTTCATCAGCTATTTAGAGAATCCACTCATTTGACTACAAGATTATTTTACAAGCTATATTTATTGCAAAGCTAATGGAAAGGGGCCTGATCAAAATAACTTCCCATTTGGGGACAAGTATGAATACTTAGAAAAACAATTAAAAAAAGTATTATTTACAGAAAAATGGTCAGGGAGGATAGGTGATGAAAATTTTAAGCAATAATTTCAGTCTCCCAACAGTGGAAGAGAAACGTTGTTCTGCTTTCTATGTATTTCACACAAGTGGCATTTCTATGAGAAATACCACACAAAAGAATAAGGAGGGTACATAGCATGGTGCACAGATAGGGTAAGAAACATAAACAGATAGGATAACTTAGGTGTTGTACAAAGGTGTTGCTGTGACTGAGCTGAACAGAAAAAAACAATACATAAAGACTGGTTACAGTCAGGATAGACATATTTACAACGTAACTACAACATGTAACCTTTCACATTCTTTCTCTCCGATCTAATGAAATTGTTCTTTAGGTTAGTTTTTTTAATCTGGGTAGTGTGGGACAAGCTTGTATATCAGAAGGCGATTCCAGTTTTGGTAGAACAAAACCTGGGTACCGCACAAGATTGTTTTTGTGAGGCCAACAGGTTCAGGTTTGCAAAGTGTAACAGGTCAGAATATTAGACCTGTAGCCTGGGGACCTGTAACAGGTCACCCTGAAACTGCTGTCAACAGTCTGTGCAGGACTCTGTTTTCAGCAGACAATCAACCACGCCCGTCAAGACATGCCAGTGTCTGAGCAAGGTCATTATGATCCTGATAGCCAACTTCAGCAGCTTGTGCAGTGAGGAGGAAGAATACGGATGGAGGGCCAAGTGCTAATTAGTGCCTTAGCAGTGTGGAACGGGAGACAATGATGCATGTTTTTGTGTCCATCACTTGCTATTGGGCTGCCATGGCAGCTACATTTCTAGCAGGCAGGAAAGTCAGGAACGTGAGATATAAATGGATACAGTCAAGTAGGAAATGTATGGTTGCCTAGTGACAGCTGAGGACCTCCGTTCAAACGAGCGATCTGAGGGTCCCACAGTGTAGAATATGCAAAATAATGGGAGAGAACTCGGAGCAATCTTTGTGTTGTCTTGCACTTCTTGTCTCATTTTCATTCTTACTCAACTTCATTTCATGACATCATCGTACCTTGTTGAGTGTCCAAAACTCAAGCGCCACCTGTGTCATCAGATTTGCTGTTTAAGCTACAACACTTCTGTGCATCACAAGTCGCCAATAAAAACGAGAGTCGCCAATCATGTTCTTTAGGTACTGTGAACTGGGGTTTCATGTAGTTCCAAGACCGCAGGCAGGGAATATCTGCTTACATAAAGTGCAGGCAATTATCTTCAGATAATGCTTGGGTGAAACAAATGTTGCATTGATTCCGGTTTAAAAAATATGGTACGCACAGGCTTGCTTAGCGCAGCCGCTGCTGCTTGTTCTTGGGTGGGTCTCTATGGCTTCCCTGCTGGTGGCCCTACAATTGCTGCCATGATCAGAATAATCATCCGTCCTGGTCAAACCTGTGAGCCCGAAGGTGAAAGGTTTATTAATAGGGGTTAGAGGTCTAATCGGATTCAGACCTTTCCAAAAGGAAATTGTTATTGTCGGTTTAAACCAATAAACACATGTTTTTCCCTGCACACTTTGACCTCTGTCCTAATTAGAGAGGAAAGAGCTCTTTGGGTCGAAGGGCGTGGATGGAGGTCGAAGAGAGCAAAGAGTGAGCGGCCGAGATCAAATGAAGCCTCACAGAGGTCTCTCTGGCTCACTTCAGAGTCACAGCTTAGGGTGCAGAAGAGGAGGAGGCCCCAGGCCCGAACCACACATGGTCCAAGTGCAAACACGTGAACCAAAGCTGATTAGCAACTACTAGCATGACGTGGTAAATTGTACTGCAAATGTGGGTGTCTGAACACTATGAGCGCAGAGAGATGAGAGGGCAGTGACCCACGAGCCTGGCCATTGCCCCTGATGGAACTGCCCATCTACCCATGCACGGTGTCTACTGGTTTGGGAACTTTGAGGACTACATTTCATTCCCTCTTGTCTTCTTCTGAAACATCATTTGTATTGTTATAGCAATGGATTTCTCCAATTCAGTCGCACAAACTGCTGACACAATGTTAAAGTTAAGCCTCATTATAAAATCTCACTTTTTTCCAGACTGGATCCATGACTCACGGGCAGGGGCCGCATAGTCACTGTGATCAATCATTTGGTGTAAAACAATAAACCTGCAAAGAACTCAGGAAAAACATCCCAATTAAATTATTTCTTACTCTTTAGCACACATTTATATAGCCAAAAGGTTTCAATGTACATGTGAAATGTATTGTCTTTTTATTATAATACCATATACATTGAAGATACTTTAGTGACTATTCTGTAAGCATCCTACCGAAGTGAATTCAGTTACACTCGTGGATACATGCATTACTCCTACAGACAAAATAAACATATTTTTCTCTGCAATATTCTGACGTACAACTACATCGGGTGACCATTTCAATCATATTGTTTTTAGGTTTCGCCCTGGGCGTTGCAACTGCGTAGCAGTTGCTCCGCCACGGCGAAATCTCATGATCCTACATATGGGCTTTGGTTCCGACTCTGTCTCCCATTGGCTAGCTCCATAAATGGAGGATAGCCATTGGGAGACAGAGGCTGTCAATCACGCTTTCTCGAGAAAACGCGATTCGGGGGCGTTTCTCGGTCTTTTTTTAAGTCCCGCCCCTTTGTCCTGGGCCGCGCTGTCATTGGCTGCCGGCCCGGGACCCCCCCATGACATCATTCCCTGGGCCGCGCTGTGATTGGCTGGCCGGCCCGGGACCTGACTTGTTTTCAGTGTCGCATGTGATCACATTGTACTAGTAATTATTATCGTTTTACTATTTCTCATACCGCGTTAACTTGTTTTCATGTTTTTCAGTACTGTGGAATCGGTATTTGCAGAAAGCGAGGCTGCCACTGAAATGTAGTGACGGGCACCCTCATACATCGAAAAGGAAGGGCCCCCCGGCGTTTAGCTGCCCGTGAGTGACACCGACCACGAGCTAGCTGTGGGTATGCCTTATACTGTTCCACAAAACGGTGCCACCACCTATGTTCATCTGGAGGCGAAACCACGGCGCCAAAACTCATAAAGTCTTTCACGGGCTTCGAGTAATAAAGTTGCCGCTCTTGGGCTCCGGCAGACAGACAGCAGCGCATCCAGCAGGTACCGCGCGCTGCCAGCAGCAGCCTCCGCTGCGTGTCGCGTGCAGGCTGAGCGGCTCTGCCTTAGCACTGCGGCACTGCGGCAGCTCTCACTTGCTGCACATCTCAGCGTCGCGTCTCGCGGCGACGGCGCGCGCTGGGGATCAGGAGTTGAGCTGTGGAGCACCCGACAGGCGTGGACCAGGGACCGCGTGCAGGCGCTGCCCGCCCCGCGCTGCTATTCGTGGATGTAGCTGCTGCTTTCCCCGGGCTCAGGGAGACGCTTCCAGGAGCCTCCTTCTCTTTCTTAGCCCTGCCGGGCTGTGCCGAGCGGACCCCGGGCAGCAAGAGGGCGCTGCCTCCTTCCTCCGCTCCTGCTTCGGAGCAGCGGCAGAGGGCGCCGGACCCGGCTCCTGCAGCAGGTAGGTCTGTGTGATTCTGGGACATCTCCATCCGACCCTGGGTGCAGCGGTGACGGCTGTGCCCCGCATCCTCCTTCGCAGCATCTCTGTGAGGGATCCCACCAAAGCAGCCCGCCGCGGCTTGCAGAAGCCCCCTCTGTCCATTCCACCCCGTGCACGGCCTGCCCCGTACGCAGGCAGCAGGAAAGTTTCGTCCAGTGTGTCATTGAGGCAGGCTCTCATTTTGACAGCCGACCCCCCTGTTGGCACACACGTGTGTGGCGGGCTCCTGCGGTCCCAGTGCCAAGGCAAGGGGGCAGGGACTGCTGCTCACAGAAAACAAAAGCTCAGCTTGGGACACATGGCTTCCCATTTGGCGACTTGTGGGTCTTTCTGTCAGGGCTTGTGGAAGAAAGGCGCTTGTTTTAACTGACCACCTTTGGGAAGGTGTGCCAGCCTTGTGGCACTGAAATACGCGACCCACTGACTCCCCTCCCCCAACCACGTTGGTAAATATATGAGATATAAAAGGAACACGACTATTAAAAATCAGGGGAATTGACTGACCGTTTATTCTAACGTTGAGGGAAAGGGGCGAAGAGGGTGTGAATTGCGACCCGGTAAGCACAGGAGTCTGTTTTGTACTATAATAACAAATCACAACACAAACCGAGTAATCTCCCGGTTAGTTCAGTTAATCACAATGTTTTGCAATATAATTGCCGTGAGAATTGCTTGAGAAGTTTGGTTGTACGGTAATGTGCCTGGTGAATGCCCCCCCCTCCCACTCACCCCCACTCACCCCAGACAAGCTCTTTGTTCTGAAGAAGAAAGAGAACCCAAACATGTCATCGCTCTCTGTCATCCCTCAAGGGGTACAGTGGTATTCCAGTAACCTTGAGACAGGCTGTATGTATAAAAACCTTGGTGTATTTAATCAAACTTAGGATGACAGGCTGAGACAAGAGCGGTCTCCTTAATGAATGCGTGCAACTTTGTTTTCTCCTCTACAAAGTAGTGTTGCATGAAACCCGTGCATGGGGGACACTTCTACAGCTTGTGATTGCAGCTAGTGTCTACTGCACGCCTGTCGTTCATCTCTCTCCCGGAGACAATCTCTGTGATTATGAGTTATTTGGAGCGGGTGACTTTCACTATCAGGGCCAGTGATCTTTATAGTGTAAACCGGAACCATACACTTCACTCCAACGCCTCATGCTGCCTGTTTGACCCCCCACTGCGCCGCCTTCTGCTCTGTAGTAAGTCTGGGCTCCGCTTCCACCATTCTACCTCCTCCAAGCATCTTGCACAAATCTATTCCTCACTTAACAGTGGCCACGGTTCAAGGGTGTTTATAGCCCATCTCGGACTCTTAGCAACGCTGTCAGTAACCAGACAGGAACCTGAACCAACTCCTTTTGGGAAGTCACACTGCCTTCCGTGCACCAGTGTTCCTGCTTTCAACAGAAAGTGGATGCAGACAGATGCTACAATGTAAAACACACTTGCTTTCCAAATTGTATGGAAATGCATACAAATATATACCTTGGCCATGGTCCTGATGGCTCTTCTCCTATTGTAAATCGAGATGTACTTGTTAGTTTGTCCTAAAACAGAGATTGCTACCTGTCAGGTTTCTGGGGTTGGTAGGTCACTGAAGTGGTCTACGTGGGCATTGGAAGGTGATCAACAGCAATCTTGGTGGGCAAGGACGTAAGTACGTTGGTTAATTGACAAATTGGAGCAACCTCTACTTTCTACATTCTGGTTCACCCCTAAAGACATTACTACCGTAAACCAGCTTTGGGGCAGGTGAAAGGAGGCAAAACTAGAAAAGTACAGTTTTTTTTAAATCAGAGATAGTGGATGACCAGTCACTGTGCAGACAGATAACAAAAAGGCTAGCACTCTGTACTCTGAAAAGCGCATCCTTTTTTTTTTACCAAGAAACTATGTTGGTTTTAATGTGATCGATCAGCAATTTTTGTATGCACCATTCTTTTCTTCCTATTTTGTTTCTGTTTTTGTTTTGGGTTTTCAATTAAATTAATTAATGGGACTAATGTAATGGGATGTATGTCATTACAACGCATGCTTTCACTCCGCATGCTATTACGACGCAACTTTTACAACGCAAGTTGTTACAACGACTTGCGTTTGGGGTGCTGGATAGTGAATAGTTTAATTTACTATTCCAACTCCAGTCCCCGTAGATTTTAGGGAAGGTGTTGGATAGTAATTAAACTATTCCCTATCCTAGAGCGCCCTCCAGCGCAAGTCGTTGTAATGACTTGCATTGTAATAGTTGCGTCGTAATGGTAGTGCGGAGTAAAAGTTGCGTTGTAAAGGATGTTTCCCAATGTAATGTGGACAGCCACATATCCTATTTTCCTCTCCCCACTGATGGTGCTTTGGGTGACATATATGATTCCTCTCACTGCAAAGAAATACTTGCTGCCCTTAATTTACTCTATCATTTTAATTGCTGGGCTTGCCAATGGTATTTTAACACACATTTCCACCTAACTGTAACTTCACTTTAATCGTAGTTTTTTTCCGGCTAATTTATACAGTTTTGTTTAATGTAAAGTAAGGTATTACTATATATAAATATAAAATCACTTTCACTTTTGTTTTTTTCAGTGAATTTTCTAGGGTTTTATTAACATAAAGTAAGATTTTATTATAATATTTATCTATCACATATCCCCTGTTGTGCACAGCCTTTGGCTGGGCACAGTGGGGAGTTGGGTCAGACCCCGCTGGTGCCAAACCCACACCACACACGGGCTTTGCCCTTTGACTGTGTGCAGTGTGGTGGCAATGCCAATAGCTCTAACTTTTACACAGGCGAAACCGTTGCATTGTAAATGCTTGTTTTTTATTGCACGCACATTTCATTCCACAGTTGTATCCTTCCCTCATGCGATTGTTCTAGCTGTTAAGATTTGGAAATGGCTTCAATATATTTGCATTGCTGCAGAAAGCATGAGTCAACTGCCTCCACCTTTGAATGAAACTGGAGAACCCAGTTTATTTTGGAAACAATGGTTAAAGAATTTATGTCGTATGTAATTGCCATTGGAGGAGAAAACGTTTCTACTCTAAGGAAGTCGCACGTTTTACAACACAGCATATGCGTGGAAGGAAGGACAGTATAGAAACGTTTTCCAGAACCAGTCCACAGGGGCGGCTCTAGGCTCATGGTGGCCCTGGGCAGGGAGCGTAGGTAGGGGGCCCCGAAAGAGGGGGTCCGGGCAGGGCGGAGCGCGGAGTCCAGTGAAGAGGGGGGGTCACGGTGTTCGGAAGTGGAACAGAGCCGGAGGCCGCCAAATCCCTGCCAGGGGCCACCACGCAAATATGTATCCATCCTCAGAGGATTATTATATTAAGAATATATATTGGCGTGGTGGCCCCTGGGGTTTGGTGGCCCTGTGCAGGTGCACAGTTTGCACATGCCTAAGGCTGCCCCTGCAGTCCAAGATGAAGGTGCTGGAGAGCCAAGTAATGTGGACCAAACAGCATTAAAAACATTTCGATCATTTTGGGAGGAAAAATATTTTTTATGCTCGAACGGCACAAGTTTTTTGGTTGGATGCAAGGAAAAAAATTACAAAGTGTAAAGTTATATTATCGTGCTATGAAGGGTAACTAATATCCCTAATTTAAGGGAACTGTGTTATTCCCTTTTTAGAGACTGGCTTGTCAGAAGTATTAACAACCCCTATTTACAGTCTTTTTTAGAACCCTGATTTAAAGGGGGCTACTGCTATAGGACACTGAGCAAACAGAGGGCTGTACTAACGAAATGAAGGTAATTGTTAAACAAATGATTTGCGCTATAAATATGAAGAAATAAGTCAAGGCTCAATGCAGGACACATAGGAAACAGTTTTTCCTGTCCTGCAAAAACCACTGTGTGCGGGAAAAGCAGACATTTTGCCAGGGTCTGCAGAAAAGCAAACATTAGACCAAGTAAGCACCATTGAATGTTTCAAAGAAGGTATAAATATGGTGGTTTCCCAAATTGATGCCAAGAATAAGGAGGTGAATCCAGCCCTGGCCCTTGGAGGGAGTTCCGTGGGGCAGACAGGCGGGGCGGGGAGTGGTAAACACCGGAATATCAGCCGTGGCCCGTGGAGGGAGTTCCGTGGGGCAGGCAGGCGGGGCGGGGGAGGGGCAGGGTGGTGGGTGGTAAACGCCGAATATGGATGATTGCAGGTAAGTAAACAATTAAATTAATAAAACAAATTTCGTAGCGCGCCCTGCATTGCAAAATGCGATGCAGGGCGCACTACGAAATTCATTTTATTAATTTCATTGTTTACTTACCTGCAATCATCCCTTTTCCGGTGTTTACCGCCCCCCACCCTGCCCCTCCCCCACCCCGCCCCGCCTGTCTGCCCCACGGAACTCCCTCAACGGGCCGCGGCTGGGTGAATCATCTCAGTTGCCAAATTACCCTGGATGGTAGAGCGGTTAACATTTTGCCAGAATTGTGTTCGCCGTGCACTTTAATTGATTAATAAAAACTAGTCCCCAGGAGAATCCTGGCATCCACACTGGCCTGTATAACAAGGACCCCATTCCCCTAAAGTGAATATTATTGATGCAAGTATCATTTTAAGGTAAACCAGGTATAGTATATATATATATATAGATATATAGATATAGTACATAATGGAAATGGATAAAGTAACTGTAACTGAGTATGGTTCGAACCTCCTGGGTGCAGGCATCAATTTGAGCTAGGGATAAGCTGGAATGCAGTGAACCAGATTCTGTTTGGCTTGAGATGTCCCTGTTACAGAACACTTGTTCTACCCTAATGCATTCACAGAGAAATATGAATAGCTAAAGAGCTTTAAACACTGTGTTAAAGGACGGTGTGACTCCTGTAACACAAAAAGTGCGACTAATTCTGCACCTAATAAAGACATTTTTAGATGCAAAGTTGAAGAAATATTAGATAAAGGGATAGCAGAGAGAATTGAAAACTTCTAACTGGTTGACCCTGATAGACTTGGCCACCTAGACTAGGGTAGAGGTACATACCTACGTGTGTGGATTTGATGAGCCTAAACTCAAGCATATGGTTGCACTGGCATCTGCTGCCTAATATTATTGAAATGATAAGTGCACTTTGTGATGCCTGGGATTTTGGTGTCATATATCTACCCTCTGCCAACTACCATGTGTGCATGCACCCAGATTCTAGGCCAATCACCCAATTCATCCCTCGTTTGGGAACTGCTTTCAGATGGATGCTCTATAGGTTGGCCTGAGAAGCAGCAGTGCTCCAGCGAATTACGCAAACTAACATAGAGGAATTACCTAATGTTTAATGCACATATGGATTTCTAGAAGCAATGCTGAACAACATACCAATATCCTAACATTAGTCTTAATGAGGAGGATGGAGCTTTAGGAAAAGAAGTTTAAATGCCAAATCTGTATATGGTCAGTAGTCTTTCTTGGGCATAGCTTTTCCAAGGATGGTGTGAGGCCGAAGTTGAAGCTGTCAAAGAAGCACTCTTGTCAAAAACATAAAGAACCCAAATCCTTCTTCGGTTTATCAGAATACTATTCTAAATGTTTCAGAAATGTTGCCAGTGTTGTGAAGCCTTTGACAGCTCTCCTCAAGAAAGGGGTACAGTTCCTGTCATCAGACAGCTGCCAGGAAGCTTTCGAGAAAGTCAAGTCACAAATCTGCAAAGCACCTACCTTTGGTAAGTTTGACACGAGTAGATGCACCATTCTCATGACTGATGTGAACAATAAAGTTCTAGGAGCAACCCTTCCCCTCTAATCTGAGAGAACAATCAAATCTTCTAACATTTAAGAAAGAATCAAAAACCTACATGTTCAGGAATCCGCGTAATTAGATATATTAGCTGGTTTCCCTCCCTCATCACTATCAGAGAGGTATAATGAGATGGGCGCCAAGTTGCCTTAGGGTAATCGAGCTCTATATATAATGTAATAACATAACACTGTCACAGGTGGTGGAAAGGTAAGAATGGATTCTCCTCGCAGGCTACAGACAAAGAAAATACCTAATCTGTGGTGGAGCGAGAAGCGTTGAGGTGTTTCTGAGCCATATGCCATTTCAAGTTCAACATTTGGAAAAATTTCTTTTTAGGTCTCTGTGAGAAAGTGGCTCTATATATACTGGACAATAAGGCAGTACAGTGTGTATAGAGTCCACAAACCCCAAAGGTATAACAGAGGTTAAAGCCAGAACTAACCTTACTCTCCAAAGTGGTAGCTTGGGCGAGCAGTAAGGCAGCACCAGAGGCAGTGTAAAGCATTTGTTGTACACACTCAGTCAGCAAAGGTTTTCACACACTCAAGACAAGAACTGAACTCCAGGCCAATGGTTATTATATCCTCAGATATAGTTGTTTTATTTTTAGAACCAACAGTTATAAAAATATACTTTTCGAGATACGAGTATTCTCATGTAAATACTTTGCAGAGGAGCAATACGTTTGTACACACAATAATTACAGGATAGCTAATAAGTAATACAGTTCTGACACACACTTTAGCATTGAGCTCAATGGGTTTTTCATAGGAAAGTACAGTAGATTACTTTATGGATTACTTTGGGAGTACCAGGACTAGATCTTAGATTCAGTCCTGGGATCTAAGCTGAAATAAGATTAGCAAACACGTTTTAGTTACTGTGATGAATTTTCCTGAATATAAAGCTGTTTTAAAAGTTCACACTTAGAAACTTTTCAAGATGATTCTGACAATGTTATCCAATGGGAGGAAATTCAGGTTACAGGTAAAGTACGATCGCGTTACTTTTCTAACCCAGCACTAGTCTCCTAGGGCCAGCACTGGGGGCTTAACTCAAAACAGGTAGGTAATTGCGTTTCAGTATTACGTACGATTTTTAAAGAATATTTGCAGTTTTCAAAAGTAGACACAGAAGAAATTTCATAGAAAAGCAGACAATCGGTTCCTATGGAGAAAATACAGGTTACTAGTAAACCCGCTAGAGATTACTTTTGCGGTTCAGTACTGGGCTGAAAGGTACAGTACTGGCTTCTCCCCTGATCACAGGTGAGTATCTTCGAATTCAGGTTTTGGCTGATTTTATAGGAATATTTTCAGTTTTCAAAACTTCACACTTACAAAATGTTCGAGTCAAAAATGGGTCAATGTTATCCAATGGCAGGTAAGTGACTTACCGGTTTCCAGGTGAGTACTTGATTGGTGAAGTTAGGGTTCTGGGCTTAGACTCAGGGGTCCCCCTGGGTCAGGTGAGTACAGTTAGTTTAGTCCCTGCGGTACAGGGGAGGCCGGGTGCAGAGGTAGGTAGGCCCAATGTTATCCAATGAGGGAAAGGGGGCCTTCGGTTGCTGGCTGCTGGCTAGCAGGCCACGCGGCTCTGGGAGCTGGGCTCCTGGTCACTTGCTCTGGGTGAGGGGGGAAGTAGGATAGGGCAAAGAGGTCCCAGACAGCGGCACTCGGGCGGCTGGGTGCAGGGTGCTTTTGAGCCGTCGCGTGCTCAATGTTATCCAATGAGGATCTTGAGAAAGGAACAAAGGCTGCAGGCTCGGGGGCGGTGACTCTCCAGGGGCGACCAGCACTTCGAGAGGTAAGTTGGGATCTTGGAGCACAGGTAGGTACCCCAAAAGGAGGTACAGGGGGCCGCGGGGCGCCGGGTGCAGGGGTGTCTTTGGGGTTGGAAAAGCTTACCCTCGGCTGGTCGCGGTTGGGGTGGCCCCTAGTTCTAAGTCTGCAGGTGTCGGCTGGTTCGTCGAGGAGGGTCTTTGGGCACTGGACTTCGGGTCCCAGTTGCCGGGGGGACGTCCTCGTGGTCTTGGTTCGGGTTGGCCCGGCCCGGGCTCGGCTGGTGCAGAGTGGGCTGGTCCAGAGCTTCCTGGTGAGCACCAGGTGGGTTGTTGCAGCAGAGCCTCTGCTGATGGGAGTCCCAATCTTCGAGAGGGTCAAGGCAGGCAGGTCCTCTAGGTGTCCCAAGGTTGCTGTCTGTGGAGGTCACCGGGATTAGGCAGGAGCAGGTTCCAGGATCAACAGGCCGGTAGGGCTGGGGCCAAGTCAGTTGTTGTTGTCCGGTTGTTAGCAGCTGCGCGGCGGGTCTTCTTCTTCTTGATCTTCTTTCTTCTTTTGATATTGGGATCTGAGGAAGGAAGGTTCAGGGAGCCCCTTAATACTAAATTTAGGGGCGTTACAGGTAGGGCAAGGGCAGGGACCAATGGGTCCCTGTCCTGGGGTGAGTACACCCCTTAGCCTGCTCCTCTCCTGCGGGAGGGGGGCGGGAGCTTAGCTGGGATTGGGCAGGACTCCCCATCTACAAAATGACCTGAGCCCGGGGTCGTGCTTCACCTCGCCTCCTCCACCTGAGGGGTGGAATTGGCACAGGTTGGCACACACCCCCTTCCTGACGTGGTTTTTCCCGCCAGTCTTCCCACCAGATTGGGGGTAGGACTGGTGGGGGTGCTGGTTGTTGGGTACAGCAAATGGTCTGGAGAAGCTCTCAGAGGCGGTATGCCTTTGAAGCTTCCCCCTGTCCATCCTGGGGGAGGAGTCATAGCACCTCGCCCAGGGTGTGCTTTGTTGAAGACCCAGGAGAGCGGAGGGCTCTCCAACCAGGGGTTCAGCAACATGTCTGCTGTGTGGCAGCCTCTGCAGCCACTCAACCCAGACGTGGATTGTAGGTTCGGGTTTTGGAGGGCACCTCTGAGATGCCCTCTCGTACATGTTACATTAAATCCCAGACTGGCATCAGTGCGGGTTTAATGTGCTGAGAAGTTTGATACCAAACTTGTCAGTCTTCAGTGTAGCCATTATGGTTCGTAATGACAACCTCCCAGCACCATATACTCTTAAATGACATCACTGCACTTACAGTGCTCAGGAATGGTCCTGGGTACTGTAGGGGCACAGGGCTCATGCACCTGTGCCCTCACCTCTGGCATAGGGCACCCATCTAGAGGGGTGACTGAGGTATGCCAGGGCAGTGGGTTCTGTGGGCATGGCACACAGGGATGTGTGCATGTCGACTCATGTTTTAGTTCTGTACTTAGGCACTCAGCCTGCAAAGGCAGGGTGTGGGTACCAGGGTACAGGGCCCCTGAGGGTGGCACAATCAGTGCTGCAGCCCTCAGGGGTCTTCTCTGGCCACCATGCCCTGGGTACCTAGGGTACCATTTACTAGGAGCTGACGGGGGCCAGAGATGCCAATTGGGTATTTTGTTTCAGCATAGTTTTTAGGGAAGGAACACAAGCCCTGGGTACCTGATTGGCAGGGACCCAGGGCACACTCAGTCTGAGCACATCAGCAGTTCAGAAAAAAAGGGGGGCATACTAAGGCACGAAAGATGGCACTTTCTCACAGTCTTGGCCTGCGATCGCTGCGCAGACATGCGCAGTCGAGCTGGCGAAATTTAATGATGTAGGGAGGTTTTCACTAGCGAGGTTAAGCCCCGCCCGCCCCTCTTCTCCATTGGCTGGCTTCCTAAACGGTGGCCAGCCATTGGGGAAGAGGTCCTAGTGACGTTCTCCTTTCTCGCTAAGCCCCGTCCTTTTCAGACTGGGCTCCTTGACTTACGTTTGTGGTAAAAGCTTTCTTATCTTCTTTATGGGGCCATCTTTTTTGGCCCATGAAGAAGATAAGAAAGCTTTTACCACAAATGTAAGTCAGGCCAAGCCAGTCTCAAAGGGGCGGGGTTAAAAGAGAGGAAACTGTCATAACGTCCCACAGTAGAATTCTTGCAGTGCCCCAAATACCGCAAGAGGTGAGATCTCAGCCGATACTCTGCAATAAAATCCACTGAATGCACCCACTCCACAGGAGGCACAAGGATTCTGCACAGGGTGCCATCAGATAAGAATCCCCGCGCAATACCCCTCCGATATTACATCCCTGGTAGCCAAACGACTTCGGTTTATGCGTGCCTTTTACAGCTACCGCATGGACAACATTTGTCACACGTATACTTTGGCATTATGAGCACCAACTAGAATGAACGTAGCTCTACAGTTACGGCTCGGCCAATTGTCTTATGGTGAGGCCGTTTCAAAGATAACAAACGGACATTAATTTTTAGGCACAGGGAAATTGAGTGGTTTTCCCAGAATCACAGGATGTTTGAGCCTCCCATTTTGCAGCAGTATATGCACATTTTTAGAAGTGAGTCCAGTGTACTGTTTTGGAAATCGTTACGACGCGTAGATAACATGCCAGCTACCGGTATAAAACTTATACTTGGGTAAATGGCGTGGAAATCGTCCATACAACCATTATTTTAGTAAAGAAACAGGCCACCCAAAGTGTGGCAGGTATTTCACTCTACACGAGCAAACACAGCTCTTCGCTCTAATGACAAATTAGTTTGATCATCATTAATTTATGGTCTTCAGATGTTGGACCACACCCCTTTGTGAGTCTATCTAAGGTATAACTGGGGTTGCTACTTTGGAGTAGATTTTTATTTTTTTATTTTTGGGCATCCACAGTACTGCTTCTCATCGTGAAGATAACAAAATAGGTCAGTATGTTTTATGCAGTTCTTTACCTTTACAAATATTTACAGTAGATTGTAGATATCTTAGTATAACACCCACTATTTCATTAATAACATAAACATAGGCTTCTACAGCTCTTGCTGGACGAAACGTTTCATTCTATTAAGATATTTGCACTCAAATCATTGTAGTATTTATTTATTCTTATAGCTTGCTCATTGTATCCTTAAGTAAAGTCATCATCATTTGAAGATGGCTCCGCTCTGTTCGCGGTTCCAAGAAGCGCTTTTCCATCGTCACAGTTTCGGTATTACATGCAGCTCGAGTCGACTGCAGTAATTTCAAGACTGAGATGGATAGATTTGGTTGAGGTGCTCGTCTCCAATCCTTGCGTTTGTGGAAATGGAGGGAGTACATTTAAGGTAAGAAGATCCCTGCTCCTGATTTACTCTGTCAGTGTTAGGTTCATTGAAATAAATAGCCGATTTTCCCAGGCCCATCTACGTATAATAGATGTGTAATGCATGGGGGTATTCGCAAATATTTTCTTGGGGCTAACAACTAAGATCTGTGATGTGACCGAGAGCTGCATTGATTTTCTGGGGGGAGGGAGGGTCAGTTGGAAGGTGGGTGTAGGGGATGCAGAGCATGTGCAACGTGTGCATTGAGTGGTGGAGTTATTTCAAGGGTTTCATTCAATACTGTCTGCCATTTAAATTAAGAGTTCTAGAATATTGATATTTCTCCCGGCTTTCCCACTTAAACAAATTGTGTGATCTTGGGCAACCTTCTTTTTTCACTGTACCTCATTTTTGTTAATTATCATATATGAGAGCGCCTTAAAATTACATTAGTTCACGGTGTGTGCTGTACAGAACTTCATTAGTTTAAGTTAAATGAGCTATCATGTTGTTCCATGTATAATAGTAAAACTAGTCCACCTTGCATGGACACATGATAACCAACTTACCTCTGTGTGTGTGTGTGTGTGTGTGGCTCTGTGTGTGTGTGTGTGGCTCTGTGTGTGCGTGTGGCTCTGTGTGTGCGTTTGGCTCTGTGTTTGTGTGGCTCTGTATGTGTGGCTCTGTGTGTGTGTGGCTCTGTGTGTGTGTGGCTCTGGGTGTGTGTGTGTGGCTCTGTGTGTGTATGTGGCTCTGTGTATGTGTGTGGCTCTGTGTGTGTGTGTGTGTGTGTGTGACTCTCTGTGTGTGTGTGGCTCTGTGTGTGTATGGCTCTGTGTGTGTGTGGCTCTGTGTGTGTGTGTGTGTGTGGTTCTCGGTGTGTGTGGGTGGGTGCAAATGCAATAGGTCTCGCATTTGCGAGAGATTAAGCTATTGGCATTGTAAATAACAATGCCATTTATTTATCTGTTTTCAAAACCAACACATAAATAAAAATTTTGTCATTTACAATGCCAATATCTCTAACTTTTGCAAAGGCGAGATAGTTGCATTGTAAATGCTTGTTTGTTCATGTGGCCACAAACCCTTATTTTTAGCTTTCAGCACAGAAGGGACTGAACATACAGCTCCTAGGATAGCTGGATGGTTTCTTGGCTTAAAGTGTTTCAATTTCAGAGTGGAATATATTCCAGGACTCAGCAAATGAGCAGCTGCCTGCCTATCTCACACACCTATCAGTGTGCCTTGTGAGCTTAAGGATGGCAACATAGAAGCAGTGTTACCAATTGTTCAACTTGGTATCAATAGAGAAGAAAGGGAAACAAGTGACTCTGCTCACGAACTGACTAACATTTACAGTTTCGGCATGTAAGCCATGAATGAACTGTAGAAGGAGGGAATTTGTTCTGAGGTACCTGACTTGGTACCCCAAAATCATGAAATTGACTCATGAAGGTCACCTATGGAAGAACCTTACAAAAAATAGATTCAGGTTGTTGTATTGGTAACCATATCGGGAGCCTCAAGCAGGGAAAAGTGTTAAATCCTGCATAGCTCTTGCTGCACCTGACATAGTAAATATGACCCACAAACCTCCTCTTTCACCTTATTAGTCCCAGGGAAGCCCTGGAACAAGGTTGCTTTAGATATTCTTGGACCTCAGAGTGGGACTCGAATTGAAGAAAATGATGCTATAGTATAGAGAGACTATCACTCATACTGGGTGGTAACTAAGATTGTGACCCAAATCATGATAAATATACTGAGACAACTTGAGAGAAGTCTTTGCAGAGGATGGTATTCCTAAAGAACTCATCTTCAACAATTAAGTCCAGCCGACACTTAATGATAGAGGACTGTCTGCAATTTGCCCTGGTAAATACAATTCCAGAGAAAAAAGCCTTGCTAGATTTGATGTGGGTTTACCATAGCACTCCTAATTCTGTCACAAGGGTGTCCCCTTTACTTTCCCTAAAAGGAAGAAGAGCCAGGACAAACCTTATGCCAGAATTGTTGAAAAGTCAGAGAACGGAACTGATTGATAGGAGATAAATGGGAGAGAGAGGGAAGGAAAATCAGTATAACTGTGCCATTCATTACAATATGTAAAAGTGTATGAAGATCCCTCGATGGAAGAATGAGTTCTTAGGGGCATATTTACAGAGGAAATGGCGGAGCGCGGAGCTGCAGCAAATTGTGCAGAGCCACACTCCGCCATTTCCAAAATAAAGGGATGCATTGTATTTACAACAATATGGCGCACCCTTTTGCTTTCTCTGGAACGGGGTCTACCAACACATCAGAGCCTCCTACACGCTACCTGAGTTTCACAAGAAGCTGAAGGACTGAGTCTTCCAGCAATGAGGCAGGGGCCACATGCCTAAACGCCTGTTCAAGTTCCTGAATACTCTCACAGGTGATGAGTGCGCTATAAACCTCAACATAGCACAACATAAATGTGTCATTATGCTTGCCACAGTTGTGACGAGGGAGCATTGGCATAATGTGATTACTTTTTATGATGTTGCATATTAGAAAGTCGCTTTTACAATCAACAACAATTTAGCACCATCATGAAATCCTGGGAACTTTGAGCCTACGAGTTTTATCTGGTATTCAATGTCTTTAAAATGAAAACTTCAGAGTCATTTAAGTGTGTTATTGTTTGAGGAAAACGCCAGGAACTGTGTGCTAATCTTCAAAAGAAGCTCCCAGCATGCACACCAGAGATGTGGCTTAATTATATGTTTCCATGGACAGATCAAAAGGCATACTTCATTCGTTTTCAACATCCATTATTGTTTGTTAATCCATTGGACGGTGACCAAAGAGAAACTCACACCGTGAGGCCAAATACTTGGTATACACATGGCCCATCCCTACTTTCTTCTGTCTGTAATAAAGCCTAGAATAGTAGCTTCGGTCTGTGTAGTTCACAAAGAGCCCCAACACAAACGTGGCATGCTTCCACGCTTATTTCAATTCACAGTTGTTTTTGTACTAACATTTTCAAGGCTTTCTGGATTAAACACAGGGGATAATAACTTCACATCTATCATGGTGATGGTAAGCAGTACATGTATAGCATTCTATTTAGTTTATAATATTTGTACATGAATATAAAACAGTCAGGGGACATTGTGCTGTGTGAGAACTCAAGGAATGTAGGTCACATATCTTTCATGTGGGTGTACTTGTGGAAAAGCGTTTTCATTCTGCACATTGCAATAATTCAGCCTTGTACAAGATCCTTCCCTCGCCCTTGTGTCCTGCCAGAGACCTTTGTGGTTTTAAAGGAGTGGCATTTAGCTTTACCAATAATAAACATAACAATTTAAATGGTGCTACAAGAGTTGGGCGTGAAGTGTCCTGTCCCTTTCCTGCCTTAGGAAAAATAATGCATCCTTTTGCAGTGCTCTGTTTAATTCTCATTTAAGGATGGCACGCCACTACACTTGCAAATCAGGGTTGCCACACTGTCATTGGGTGAGCTGAGACAATGAAAGAGAGGGAGAGGGGCTAATGGGGAAGGTTGGAGTGGCAGCTGAGAGAGGATTATAATGATCCAATGAAAGTTAAGACGTTTTACAGGAGCTGTGTACATGACTTTAGCTGCCAGGCTGAAATAATGTGTAGTTCTGTTATGTTATGTTATGTTATGTTAGGGTTTTTTTTTTAAAGCGCACGTACGCCCGTGGGCTTCATGGCGCTGTTGAAGTAGGAACCTAACACAACAACTTACTGAAAATAAGCCTGTCTGAACAGCCAAGTTTTATAAGAACGTCTAAAAGTTAGAAAGTCTGGGCTGAGCCGAAGGGAAAGTGGTAGGGAGTTCCATAGGACAGCAGCTAAGTAATGGAAACAGCTGCCGCCCTGACGCTTTCTGCTAGTGATATCACTTGTATCTTGAAGAAGGAGAGTATATGAAGAACAGATTTTTGGGGGAAGATCATTCAGGTTTCAGGAACTATGTTTGGCAGAAGCTAATACCAATCTGCCCCACCCCCCAGAACATTGTTCAGCCTGTATGCAAATAAACACTAACACAGAACTTAACACTGGAGGACTTTGCAGCATCCTCACTGGTGACTCTCACTTTGCTCATGTTTTTCGGAGTAGAAATATTACAGGCTGGAATTCTCAAATGGAAAGCCTACATTAAAAAAAAGAATGAAGCAAAATGCAATTAGACCTGTAAATAATCACAGGTATGTAATTATCTTGTTTACAACGAGGAATATATTCTGCTTCCTAGAAGCAGGATGCAAAGCTGCTGGGAACCTAAGCCACAGACTGGAGAGGGTAGTCAGTGCAAACATATGTGACATGCCCATATAAATATATTGATCAAAGAAAAGAGGTGTTAAAGGGAAAAAAGATTAAGCCAACGATGAAGCCAACACAATATCCGAAGTTGTGGCCGGAAATAAATGTCAAATAGCCAAAAATCCAAGGGAACCATTATGGGAGAACAGAAAGGTGTGAAACACAGAACCAGCAGTCAAACTAAGGCGACAAGAGATTAGGCAAACGCAAAGCGGGAAGTTGTAGGCACAACCTCTTAGGAAATCAGGTTCTAAAGAGCACTGTTGTGAACTACGGAGAATCCCTCAGGCACATATTTAAAGAACCATGGGGCATATTTAAAAGCCAAGAAAGCGGAGATAAAATTATCTCCCTATCAGCAACAGGGTGCTAACACGCAAATTCGCATGTTAGCACCCTTTTTCTCTACGCTTCCCTTGCATCTCTAATGAGAAAAATAATAGGAGAAATGTTGTTAAGCGACATTTCTCCTATTATCAAGGATTTCGCTTTTTTACACCTGGTATTTCCATGATATCCTATTGAAGGTGGATATCATGGGTAAGTTTGTGAGCCCCTATCATCATCAAGCTAACTCCAAACTTCGAGAGATTATCGTTGGTTTTCCAGCGATAATCTCTCATTTGGCAGTTAGCGCGAGGATTTTTATCACTTCTGAGATAAACCTTGCTAATAGCAAGTTATCTCTGCGATAATTCACGGCGATGCTTAGCGTTAAAAAATGTGTTGCTAAGCCTCGTTAGCGATAAATATCGCTAATCGTTGGTAATATTCCCCCATATTTTGAGGTTCTTCCTAAAGATAGCTTCCGACTTCGTGTCACCTAGTTCGAGCAGGTCAGCCTTGGTGCGTCAGGAAGTCAAAAGAGAAAAGGATCGAACACCAATTCTTGTTTTTTCAAAACGCGGAATATAAACAGCTTTGGAGCTGGAGGATCATAAATTATGTAAAGGGCCATAATGTTTAAAGGGATCCTGAATGTATGAGGGGCCTTTCTTTGATAGAGGCTTGAGGGCATAGCAGAATGCTATAAAGATAATACATTTACGAGATAGATTACCTGCGCAGATTGAGAACAGACTGGGTGGCTGAATTTTGTTGGATAGTCTGCATTCATTGTATCAGATAAGCTGGGAGGCCAGAGTAAATGGCATTTCTTTATTCCTAGCATACACTAATTAAAGCATGGTCTACTGTTCTGTGAGTATAGATAGGCAAGATGAGAATAACTCATGGCTCTCAGTAGGGTGAGGAAACCTGGAGGGGCTTTGATCAAAACGAATGCCTATGTTTCTTGCCACAAAAATGGTTTGAGATCTAAAAACCCACCATTGATTTGACAGGACCAAATGTTGTTCCCTAAACAGTGGTACCTCAGTTTCTTTGCTCTTCAGTTTGAGTTTGTCATCGTCCACTTTGCTGCAGCTTATGTGTAGGCCTTAAAGTTCTCCTGTGTTATTGCCAAAGAGTCCAATCATTTAGGTTACAGTTTGATGTTTTACCAAATGAATGTTCTAACTGAGCAGGAGGGAACATAAAGACATTGAATACAGTAGAACTCAGGGAGGATCCCTGAGGAAGCGGAGAGAAAGAAAATGAAAGTGATCTTTCTGCTAAGAAGGAATGCATTCACGTCCAGGCAGCTTTACATTCCCGGATATTAACAAGATTTTAGAATAAGATTGGATGGGAAACTATATGGAACGCTGACAGCATGGAGATCATATCGAACACTGACCATAGGTCTAATAATATTATGGCTGCTTTTCAACCGTCATCTAGGATTGGGTGGAAGAGTGTTGCAATTTCAAAGGACCATTAATGCAGTTTTTAGATTTGTAAAAAGGATGGGACACAAACCCGAAAAGTGAGCTGCTCTGTATTTTTAAACGTAAGTGTCTATTGGTTGCAACATATGGGGCTGGTCTGGGAACATATAAATTGTAAAGCACTCCAGACTGTACAGAATAAGTTTATAATAAGACTTCTGGCTATCTCACACTCCACTCCAACACCATTTTGCCATGAGGAGGTAGGCTTAAACTACCTGGACGATTAAATGAAATTACAACCCCTCTTACTGTGGCAGCATATTTGGAAAAATCCAGGAGCCCAAATATGTAGATCAGTGCGGTTAGATTGCATGATTCTGGACAATTGCTTAGACATCCCTTGGCTCAAATCTGTTAGAAAGGGCTTTGAAAGTATGAGCATCCCAGCTCTTTATCATAGCCTGGCTCTTTTATCAAACATCTACTCAGCACACATAGAAAATCTCTTTTATCAATGAGCGCAAAAAGCACGTCAGGGCGATAGCCCTGAAGAGTACAGAGTCAACTTTCGGCCGCTACTATTATGCCCAGCACTTTATTTACAGTTTATTGTAGATGAAAGACAGAAGTTCTTACTTACAAGGTTTCAACTACAAACCATACACTTTTTGGTGGCCTAGCCCTTCAAAGGTACTTGGTTTTCATCTTTAACCCTCTGTCATTGTGAAATCCCAGCCGAACAAAACACTTTGCACTTTACATTTTTTTGCACATTTTATCTACATCAAAGAAGACAGTTGAGTGCTTTGGATTCTAGATCTCACACAGCAGCCTTTTCTTACTTGCAGTGCCTAGGAAATAAAACTGTTATTACTGCTGTTTTAAATGACATCTTAATTTCCCTGAGACTATGATCCAAATATTGAAACTTTTCGGTATCTTGCTGCTATCACACTATTTATTGGACCTTATCTGAAGTTGTTATAGTGTAATTTTTTTCTCTTGACTCTTTAATCATGCATGAACTCCTTTGTACTATGTATTTTATAAAATTACTTTTATGGCTCGCTAGAGCTGAATAAAGAATCTGATTGATTGATTAGATGGAGGTATTCTGAGACAGCTATTAGGGCTTTTACAGTACTGTGTTCTGCCCTAAAACCAGATTTGGCATTGAAAAGTAAGTCATTGGACTCTAAATGGTGCCCAAGTTGCTTATCAGCAACATTTTCCCAAACATTTCAACAGCAGAGGTAAGAGGTAAATAGGTCAGTAATAACTTAGGACACTGGGTTCAACGGTCAGATTCTTGAGCCCAAGAACTACTGAAGCCTTTTTCCAGGTAATCAGAACAGTGGTCTTTTTGAAGGAGGAACTGATCAGATTAGCTGATGGTGGGACACATATTGTTAGCGACAGGATGGTAGATGTGAGAAGGACATGAGGTAGAAAAGTGAATAACTCTCTTTGGATTCTAAACTCAAAGATTAATACATCCTGACAGTATACATTGCACTCTGCTGCTTATATAGTCAAACTGCAGTTATAAACCAAAGGCATAAACCTTTTAGGATAGAGCACGTGACCATCACCTTCATGAATCAGCATAGTAATTAAAACATTTTGCATGGTCATTTACAAACCTAGAAAGATTGCCTTTCATACTGTCAGAGGTTTTTGTCTGTAGCTAAGCGAGAAAGCATAGGCTGTCTAGTCATTCAAGTTTTGAGGTTCAGCTCTACAAATCTTAACACATACATACAAGTGCTACATCAAGATTGTGTTAGGGCTCGAGGGGCGTTGGGAGGGGGTCGCGCTGCCCCCCTCCTGGAACCCTTGGTGGCCCTGGGGTCCACCATCTCCCAGGGTCGGTTCTTGCAGTGTCTCGGGGTGCGTACTTCCGGGACACTTCTGTATGGTATGGTAGGGCGGTACTGTCGCCGCTTTCACTTTACCACAGGAAACCGCTTTCCTATTTGAAAAAGAGAGCAAGTTAATCTGTTCTCTCTTTCAAGAAAGCAGATTGTTTTTCGAAAGAGAAAGCAGCATATAAGGTGATGTCTCTGATAAAGCAATGCGGGCTCACAAAGGACGTGGGGAGCCGTCTGTGATCATGGGGGCATTGGGGTAAAAAAAATATATATTTTTAAGAACTAACTTTACTGGTAAAAAAAAGAGCTATATTTCTATGATAGTATGTACAACTTTCTGGGTTTTTTTGTGCACCAGTTGTACTCTCTACGCATGCGCAGGCTCGTTTCCAAGCCCACGTTTTTGTCTTTTTCTTCAAGTTTGCCAAGCAAACCTTTCCTCATTTCAGGTATTAAATTTGCTGCTTTCTTTTCCCGGGCCGTGTGTGTCATCCGCAGCTATACTTTTGTAATATTTTAATAAACATATTGTATCTATATTTATTTGAAATGTAGTGTCAAGGCGCCAAACATTGATTACATACTCCGTCCACCGCCATTTTAGTAGTTTTCCTCCGTTATTTTTATTATACCTGTTACTTTCATTTTACCCTCCGCATATTTTTTATAGCTAGAAACTAATTTGAAGGAGGTAAGGCACAGCCATTACAACGCGTGTTCGTCAACACAAAGACATTATTATGATTATGCGTTTATCATGCGTGGTAAATGCATACTAGTTGTAAAGGCATGTGTGGTAAAGCCATATGCATGCTAATGGCTTCGTGGTGACGATCAGGCGTTGTAATGGCTGCTTCCCCCCAGGACACTGCAGAAACCGGGTCTGGGCGTGGTGGACTCCAGGGCACCAGGGGGAGGGCCAAGCAGCCCCTCTCATACAATATAGAAGTCTTTGTGGGGTTATTGTTTCTGTGGTTTGAGGGGCGTCATTGAGGCGCACACACTTAATTTTGTAGGGGGGTAGGCATTGCATGGGGAAATGTCGCAAGTGGTTTTTAAATGTGGTACACATTGTTTTGTATTAGTTTGATTTCTTTACCATGTTGTAAATGTAAATGTGGGTGTACTTGTAAAGCGCACTGCGACTCCATGGAGTATCCTGGCGCTGAAGACCACTGGGGAACCCGTCCTGGTTTTCCCTGTGAGATGGTCCCTTTCTGGGTATCTCCAAGGTGAAATCAGGCCTCCCCGGCGTCTGTGGGGGGCCGTTGTAGAGATGAGGCAAGCTTAATGCCCAGAGTTGCCGAGTGTGTTCCCTGGTTAGAGTAGGCACCGAGGTGAGAATTATCGAGTCCGTTTTGACCCTGGTCCACGACCCTGCCGCGTCTGGAATTGAACCCTGGTCCCGGGCCGTACTCTGCTTACGGGTCTGCCGCCTCTAACCAGTGAGCCACACCACTCCACTTCATGTTGTAGTGTATCCAGAGAAAATATAAGTCAGTACTTTTCAATCCTAGTCTTGAACATCTTACTATAGTACTTCAACATTATAAATATTATTTTTATTGTGGGTCGTCACCCCCCCCAAAGAAAAAGTAGTATGTAGTTTTGTTTATTAACTTTTAATACAACAATAACTGTAAACGAAACTTAATGATAACTATATTATAAACAACTAGAAAAATAACATTAAAAAACAATACTATAAACAAATTGTGAAGTTGACTCCAAAAGATGTACAATTGGTAATCTGCAAAACAAAAAAGAAAATTGGAGTTTAGAATTATGTAGATGTGACTAAATGAGCTGAAGCATTACAAGTTAAGGTAAAACTACGATTTTGCGTGTGCAGTGTGCCTGGTACATTTCAGTTGCGTTATAGTGCCGCGTTCAAGTGGTGTGTATATGGAAGTGCCTACTGCGTTAGTGACACAAAAGTGGCAAAACGGGATTGTAAATATGATGACTTATTTCTAATGTATTGCAATGAAGGCATCATATATCTAGGCCTCTGTGCTTACCGTTGTATAAACACTGTGGCCAAACACTGCGGCCAGTGGAATTCACAACTTGAAGTGAACTTTTATTCTACACGTCAAAGTAGACAACATTTTCTATAAGTTTAAAACAGAAAGAGAAATTATGTCACAGAGAGTGTGAGAGAGAGAGAGAGAGAGAGAGAAAACAACATTAAAACTGTCTAGCAGAGTCTGGAGTTGAGATTTTTTCTTGAAAAGTCAGATGTAGATTTAGAATCTGCTTGTGTCACTTTTCCCATGTTAAAAGTGATAGAAAAGTGGCGTAATAAGCTTGTAGATCTGTTTGTCAGACTGTTGTAAACTATCTGTTTTCACTGCTTGGAGGTAATTATACATTTTACACAGTGAAGCTGCTGCACACTGCCGAATGTCTCCTTTCACAAATGAAGGTAACACTACAGTTTTACGTGTGCAGTGTGCCTAGTACATTTCAGTTCCGTTATAGTGCCGCGTTCAAGTGGTGTCTATATGGAAGTGCCTATTGCGTTAGTGACACAAAAGTGGCAGAACGGGATTGTAAATAGGCCAACTTATTTCTAATGCATTGTAATGAAGGCATTGTATATTTAGGCCTCTGTGCTTACCGTTCGATAAACACTGCGGCCAGTGGAATTCACAACTTGAAGACACCTTTGCTTCTACACGTCAAAGCAAACAGCATTTTCTATAACTTTAAAAGAGAAAGAGAAATTATGACACAGAGAGAGATTGAAAGATGGTGGTCTATGTGTGGAAGAAGCCTTCACTGTAATCAGGAGAGTTACTCATTTCAATTTAGATGAGGTTGTATAGAACAGAGTGGAGATAGCAAAAGTCCAAAACTTTAAAAAAGAAAGAGAAACGATGTGAGAGAGTGAGAAAGCGAAAGGAAAAAAAGGACATTAAAATGTGGGAGAGACACACACGACAGGGGAGGGGTACGTGAAGCCAGAGGCACAACCACAGTCAAAAATATCGGGGGTGTGGGGGCTAGAAAAAATTTGGGGTGGGGGCTTAAGTTCAAGCAAGAGTGGAGCTGCAGGGGCTGTAAGCGGGGGGATATCAAAGTCTCATGAACAAGCAAAATGTGTTTGAAAGACCTGTGACGTACTTGGGTGTGACTGTGTGTGGGCCCAGGAAGCTATGTCATCCTAGCTGAAGCCCCCTTAGCCCAATGTTTTTTTTGCGCTTGGTTCATACTACAGATTCTTTCCTTTGACAAATAAGTTGTCGTCGTTTCAGAGCGATACAAAAGGGGATGATGGACGGAGCGTTTGAGCAAATCAAACACTCACCCCCAGTCAACTGATCTGGGTTTAATCCATCACCATTCTTTAGCCCACTCAGCCACCCCATTTCAGACATGGCTATATGCAAATCAGTCTGACCCTGTGCCTCATGGGAACAGTCCAGCCCGAACTGCCAAGCCATGTCTTCCATGGACCGGAAACAAGCATCCTGGGACCGGTTTCGGATTCATAATCCTCATCAGCCAGGCTACCTTGAATCCAGTGGACAAGTGAGCAAGGGACTCACGTCTGAGCATACCCTGCCACACTTAGGGCGAACAAAGCGATACAAAAGGGGATGATGGACGGAGCGTTTGAGCAAATCAAACACTCACCCCCAGTCAACTGATCTGGGTTTAATCCATCACCACTCTTTAGCCCACTCAGCCACCCCATTTCAGACATGGCTATATGCAAATCAGTCTGACCCTGTGCCTCATGGGAACAGTCCAGCCCGAACTGCCAAGCCATGTCTTCCATGGACCGGAAACAAGCATCCTGGGACCGGTTTCGGATTCATAATCCTCATCAGCCAGGCTATCTTGAATCCAGTGGCCAAGTGAGCAAGGGACTCACGTCTGAGCATACCCTGCCACACTTAGGGCGAGCAAAGCGATACAAAAGGGGATGATGGACGGAGCGTTTGAGCAAATCAAACACTCACCCCCAGTCAACTGATCTGGGTTTAATCCATCACCATTCTTTAGCCCACTCAGCCACCCCATTTCAGACATGGCTATATGCAAATCAGTCTGACCCTGTGCCTCATGGGAACAGTCCAGCCCGAACTGCCAAGCCATGTCTTCCATGGACCGGAAACAAGCATCCTGGGACCGGTTTCGGATTCATAATCCTCATCAGCCAGGCTATCTTGAATCCAGTGGCCAAGTGAGCAAGGGACTCACGTCTGAGCATACCCTGCCACACTTAGGGCGAACAAAGCGATACAAAAGGGGATGATGGACGGAGCGTTTGAGCAAATCAAACACTCACCCCCAGTCAACTGATCTGGGTTTAATCCATCACCATTCTTTAGCCCACTCAGCCACCCCATTTCAGACATGGCTATATGCAAATCAGTCTGACCCTGTGCCTCATGGGAACAGTCCAGCCCGAACTGCCAAGCCATGTCTTCCATGGACCGGAAACAAGCATCCTGGGACCGGTTTCGGATTCATAATCCTCATCAGCCAGGCTATCTTGAATCCAGTGGCCAAGTGAGCAAGGGACTCACGTCTGAGCATACCCTGCCACACTTAGGGCGAACAAAGCGATACAAAAGGGGATGATGGACGGAGCGTTTGAGCAAATCAAACACTCACCCCCAGTCAACTGATCTGGGTTTAATCCATCACCATTCTTTAGCCCACTCAGCCACCCCATTTCAGACATGGCTATATGCAAATCAGTCTGACCCTGTGCCTCATGGGAACAGTCCAGCCCGAACTGCCAAGCCATGTCTTCCATGGACCGGAAACAAGCATCCTGGGACCGGTTTCGGATTCATAATCCTCATCAGCCAGGCTATCTTGAATCCAGTGGCCAAGTGAGCAAGGGACTCACGTCTGAGCATACCCTGCCACACTTAGGGCGAACAAAGCGATACAAAAGGGGATGATGGACGGAGCGTTTGAGCAAATCAAACACTCACCCCCAGTCAACTGATCTGGGTTTAATCCATCACCATTCTTTAGCCCACTCAGCCACCCCATTTCAGACATGGCTATATGCAAATCAGTCTGACCCTGTGCCTCATGGGAACAGTCCAGCCCGAACTGCCAAGCCATGTCTTCCATGGACCGGAAACAAGCATCCTGGGACCGGTTTCGGATTCATAATCCTCATCAGCCAGGCTATCTTGAATCCAGTGGCCAAGTAAGCAAGGGACTCACGTCTGAGCATACCCTGCCACACTTAGGGCGAACAAAGCGATACAAAAGGGGATGATGGACGGAGCGTTTGAGCAAATCAAACACTCACCCCCAGTCAACTGATCTGGGTTTAATCCATCACCATTCTTTAGCCCACTCAGCCACCCCATTTCAGACATGGCTATATGCAAATCGGTCTGACCCTGTGCCTCATGGGAACAGTCCAGCCCGAACTGCCAAGCTATGTCTTCCATGGACCCGAAACAAGCATCCTGGGACCGGTTTCGGATTCATAATCCTCATCAGCCAGGCTATCTTGAATCCAGTGGCCAAGTGAGCAAGGGACTCACGTCTGAGCATACCCTGCCACACTTAGGGCGAACAAAGCGATACAAAAGGGGATGATGGACGGAGCGTTTGAGCAAATCAAACACTCACCCCCAGTCAACTGATCTGGGTTTAATCCATCACCATTCTTTAGCCCACTCAGCCACCCCATTTCAGACATGGCTATATGCAAATCAGTCTGACCCTGTGCCTCATGGGAACAGTCCAGCCCGAACTGCCAAGCCATGTCTTCCATGGACCGGAAACAAGCATCCTGGGACCGGTTTCGGATTCATAATCCTCATCAGCCAGGCTATCTTGAATCCAGTGGCCAAGTGAGCAAGGGACTCACGTCTGAGCATACCCTGCCACACTTAGGGCGAACAAAGCGATACAAAAGGGGATGATGGACGGAGCGTTTGAGCAAATCAAACACTCACCCCCAGTCAACTGATCTGGGTTTAATCCATCACCATTCTTTAGCCCACTCAGCCACCCCATTTCAGACATGGCTATATGCAAATCAGTCTGACCCTGTGCCTCATGGGAACAGTTCAGCCCGAACTGCCAAGCCATGTCTTCCATGGACCGGAAACAAGCATCCTGGGACCGGTTTGGGATTCATAATCCTCATCAGCCAGGCTATCTTGAATCCAGTGGCCAAGTGAGCAAGGGACTCACGTCTGAGCATACCCTGCCACACTTAGGGCGAACAAAGCGATACAAAAGGGGATGATGGACGGAGCGTTTGAGCAAATCAAACACTCACCCCCAGTCAACTGATCTGGGTTTAATCCATCACCATTCTTTAGCCCACTCAGCCACCCCATTTCAGACATGGCTATATGCAAATCAGTCTGACCCTGTGCCTCATGGGAACAGTCCAGCCCGAACTGCCAAGCCATGTCTTCCATGGACCGGAAACAAGCATCTTGGGACTGGTTTCGGATTCATAATCCTCATCAGCCAGGCTATCTTGAATCCAGTGGCCAAGTGAGCAAGGGACTCACGTCTGAGCATACCCTGCCACACTTAGGGCGAACAAAGCGATACAAAAGGGGATGATGGACGGAGCGTTTGAGCAAATCAAACACTCACCCCCAGTCAACTGATCTGGGTTTAATCCATCACCATTCTTTAGCCCACTCAGCCACCCCATTTCAGACATGGCTATATGCAAATCAGTCTGACCCTGTGCCTCATGGGAACAGTCCAGCCCGAACTGCCAAGCCATGTCTTCCATGGACCGGAAACAAGCATCCTGGGACCGGTTTCGGATTCATAATCCTCATCAGCCAGGCTATCTTGAATCCAGTGGCCAAGTGAGCAAGGGACTCACGTCTGAGCATACCCTGCCACACTTAGGGCGAACAAAGCGATACAAAAGGGGATGATGGACGGAGCGTTTGAGCAAATCAAACACTCACCCCCAGTCAACTGATCTGGGTTTAATCCATCACCATTCTTTAGCCCACTCAGCCACCCCATTTCAGACATGGCTATATGCAAATCAGTCTGACCCTGTGCCTCATGGGAACAGTCCAGCCCGAACTGCCAAGCCATGTCGTCCATGGACCGGAAACAAGCATCCTGGGACCGGTTTCGGATTCATAATCCTCATCAGCCAGGCTATCTTGAATCCAGTGGCCAAGTGAGCAAGGGACTCACGTCTGAGCATACCCTGCCACACTTAGGGCGAACAAAGCGATACAAAAGGGGATGATGGACGGAGCGTTTGAGCAAATCAAACACTCACCCCCAGTCAACTGATCTGGGTTTAATCCATCACCATTCTTTAGCCCACTCAGCCACCCCATTTCAGACATGGCTATATGCAAATCAGTCTGACCCTGTGCCTCATGGGAACAGTCCAGCCCGAACTGCCAAGCCATGTCTTCCATGGACCGGAAACAAGCATCCTGGGACCGGTTTCGGATTCATAATCCTCATCAGCCAGGCTATCTTGAATCCAGTGGCCAAGTGAGCAAGGGACTCACGTCTGAGCATACCCTGCCACACTTAGGGCGAACAAAGCGATACAAAAGGGGATGATGGACGGAGCGTTTGAGCAAATCAAACACTCACCCCCAGTCAACTGATCTGGGTTTAATCCATCACCATTCTTTAGCCCACTCAGCCACCCCATTTCAGACATGGCTATATGCAAATCAGTCTGACCCTGTGCCTCATGGGAACAGTCCAGCCCGAACTGCCAAGCCATGTCTTCCATGGACCGGAAACAAGCATCCTGGGACCGGTTTCGGATTCATAATCCTCATCAGCCAGGCTATCTTGAATCCAGTGGCCAAGTGAGCAAGGGACTCACGTCTGAGCATACCCTGCCACACTTAGGGCGAACAAAGCGATACAAAAGGGGATGATGGACGGAGCGTTTGAGCAAATCAAACACTCACCCCCCGTCAACTGATCTGGGTTTAATCCATCACCATTCTTTAGCCCACTCAGCCACCCCATTTCAGACATGGCTATATGCAAATCAGTCTGACCCTGTGCCTCATGGGAACAGTCCAGCCCGAACTGCCAAGCCATGTCTTCCATGGACCGGAAACAAGCATCCTGGGACCGGTTTCGGATTCATAATCCTCATCAGCCAGGCTATCTTGAATCCAGTGGCCAAGTGAGCAAGGGACTCACGTCTGAGCATACCCTGCCACACTTAGGGCGAACAAAGCGATACAAAAGGGGATGATGGACGGAGCGTTTGAGCAAATCAAACACTCACCCCCAGTCAACTGATCTGGGTTTAATCCATCACCATTCTTTAGCCCACTCAGCCACCCCATTTCAGACATGGCTATATGCAAATCAGTCTGACCCTGTGCCTCATGGGAACAGTCCAGCCCGAATTGTTTCAGAAACAAGCTTCTTTGCTCACCTTGTGCTATTGCCGTCATCCGTGTTACATAATCCATCGTGAAGCTGGACATCTAAAAGATATTAAAAGAAAGATGTTACGATTGTTAATTGTTACAATATTAATTCGGAGTTAGATAATATCGCGCTTTTATAGACGCGTTGATTGTTACATTTCTACGAACTGTTTGTATTGGGAATATATTCCGGACATTTCAGCGATTAGAAAAATGTTATTGCTATTGGGAAAAAAATGTAAACATGTAAAATAATAGATTATGTAGGAGTACGTTCGTCTAAAATACTAAGTCGCATTTTTGTATGTTGTCAGCTACAACCCTTTGACTCCTTCTGATACATACTCAAGCCTCACTGCTCACCTTTTCGTGGAAAAGACACCTTCTTCATGATGTAGTCCCGATCTCCAACAAAGAAGTCTCATATATGGTGCCGAGATATCTGTATGGCTAACGACATACTCGTGCTCCCATCATCATCATCGCAGGTTCTTCACCCGCTCAGTGCTTCGGGCACCACTAACTCAGTGACCAAAGAGGCCACGGATGTAGTAGTGGGCCCCTTGTTCGGTGCTTTGGGAACAACTCTAAAATGGCATACAACATGTGCGCTCCGTCCTTTTTATACATAGGGTCACGTGGGTAGTGACAGATGCGCTGAACGGGTGTGGTGTGGGTGTATACCAGCTATGAGGGAGTGTGTGTGTCGATATGACAACTAGACCTGCAACTAAGAAATCACTACAATGGAAATTTGGCCCTTGTACTGTTGTTGTGTTTTACTGATAGCGTAAGAGTGGCTTTCTTTTTTCTATGTGACGTTACGATACAGTCACTATGTATGTAGCCTATTTTGTGACGCATTTTATTGTATAATGTGTTTCAAAAACTAGTTGTGGTAGGGTGCTTTTAAATTAAACTGTGAAGTGTGCTTACGAGTTTGTTGAGTGTAGAAGTATTTTTTTTTCTATTTTCTATTCTATTATAATTGTGCTGACTCTTCTCCTTTAGCGTGCAGTAGTATATTATTTTATAAAATGTGTAACTGTTAAAATCATCTTTGAAAGTAGAATGTAAGCATGTAAGCTGCTGTCTATGCCGAAAAGCATTGCCGGCTCCCGCAGGAAGTGGGAAGCCGGGTGGGACCGTGGAGGCCTTGGGGCTCTTCCCACGGTCCGCAACGTTACATTTGATTATGAAAAATTAGTGATAAAGGCTATTTTTTTTATGTTAGATTTATCGTACACGTACCAAGCACGTATGGACGACGTGCGGTGCGAAGATTGGAAGTCGTCCCGTAAGCGTATGAAGGAAGAATATTTTTAAGATATTTATGAAGTGTATGTGTTTAGATGTTGGATGGCTCGAAAAAGAGCCCTTGTGTTTATTGGTAGATTTTAGTACCTACAAGTAAGTACCAATGCAGAGTCTAAAGTTCAAGAGGAAGACTCTGTTTCCGCCGCCCTCATCCTGCTCGACTTTTCGGCCGCGTTCGACACGGTCTGCCACCGCACCCTGACAACCCGCCTCCGCCACGCCGGGATCCAAGGAAAGGCCCTGGAATGGATCACCTTCTTCCTCTCCGACAGAACCCAAAGAGTCCGTCTCCCGCCCTTCCTCGCAGAAGCCACCAAGATCATCTGCGGCGTACCTCAAGGCTCCTCGCTCAGCCCCACCCTCTTCAACGTCTACATGAGCCCCCTAGCAGCCATCGCACTCAAGCACAACCTCAACATCAACTCCTACGCCGACGATACCCAACTGATCCTCTCCCTCACCAACGACCCCACCTCCGCCAGAGCCACCTTCCAGGACGGAATGAAAGACATCGCAGACTGGATGAAGCTCAGCCGCCTGAAACTGAACTCAGACAAGAAAGAAGTCCTCATCCTCGGCCCATCCATCTCCGCCTGGGACGACTCCTGGTGGCCCCCTGCTCTGGGTCCCCCATCCAAGCCCAAGGACCACGCACGCAACCTGGGCTTCATCCTTGACTCCTCCCTCACGATGGCAAGGCAAGTTAACGCCGTTACCTCCTCCTGATTCAACACACTCCACATGCTCCGTAAGATCTTCCGCTGGATCCCCACTGGAACCAGGAAAACAGTCACCCAGGCCCTCGTCACCAGCCGTCTGGACTACGGGAACGCTCTCTACGCTGGGACCACCGCCAAACTACAGAAAAAACTCCAGCGCATCCAGAACGCCTCAGCACGACTCGTCTTGGACTTCCCCCGACACAGCCACATCTCTGCCCACCTGAGGGACCTGCACTGGCTCCCCGTCAGCAAGAGGATCACATTCAGACTCCTCACCCACGCACACAAGGCTCTCCACAACTTGGGCCCCGAATACCTCAACAACCGCCTCACGTTCTACACGCCAACCCGCCAGTTCCGCTCCGCCAGCCTCACCCTCACCACCATCCCACGGATCCGCAGAACCACCACCGGAGGAAGATCCTTCACCCCTTCACCTACCTGGCGGCCAAGACCTGGAACACCCTCCCCACCCACCTACGACTCACCCAGGACCATCTCTCCTTCAGGAAGCAACTCAAGACCTGGTTTTACGAGCAGTAACAGCCCCCCAAGCGCCTTGAGACCCTAGCGGGTGAGTAGCGCGCTTTACAAATGTTCTTGATTGATCATCTGTAAAATGTACACCGTCTCTCCTATAGATGTCATGGATATTGAAACGTAGATTGTTGTGGTAGATGGACCCCATTCTATAGTCTCGGAGAAAGGCAGAAACAGATTTGTTCACATGTTTCCTAGCTTTTTCAATCTGTGGACAATAGTGGTTGGACCAATTCCATTTCTGCCTTTGGCATATATTAGAATCTACAAAGGCAGTTTTGGGGAACAGTGTCATCAATTGTGCAAAGGTGTCCTTCATAAGCATTTCCAGACCTACTCCTGTCAAAGTGCCTCTCTGTCCAATCCATTTAATGTCTACATTTGGTAAACGTAGGTCTTTGTGAATTCCTTTCCGTTCTGCGTACCTTTGACTCCAGAAAATATAGCTGTGTCCAACAATCCACACTGTAAGCATCTTGAAGAGAGGTCTGGATGCACTCTGAAGGTCTCTGTAAATGAAATGGCAGTTTGAAAAGGAACATTTTTTCAAAAATGGTGGACAACATGCAGTTTTGAAAAAAGAAAAGGAATGATTAGTTGTTCGAGAACATTCTACACTAAGCTAGGATGAATGTTTCTGTGTTTTAAAAGCCTGATTTTTATTGGTTAAGAAAAACTGATAGAAAATAACGTTACATAAGATAAGCTGGTATATTCTCAAGTCAAGCACACTTGCTGTTTTAATTTTGCAACAATGTATGATGAACTTTTCACCTGTGTGGTGAGTTAAGTGTTCCCTGAAGTGTTTCTATGGTAACTGGCAGACTGTGGAATTGGGGAAGGGTTGAAAGTTTTGTCAGTTGGAAAGCGTGCAAAAGTTCAAGCAATATAAAAGTGTGTTGCGTTTTGTAATGCGGGAATAAATGTGATTTTTTATTTATTTGCATATGTGTGTAGATTGAGTGTGTAGATTGACAGGAAAAGCTGTGCTATTTGCTATTGGACTTCCTGTCCCCCTAGGACTGCTTAGGGGGGTTTACAATGATCCGAAGGTCAAAATGTTGAGCCTTTGATGGCCCTGGGGACCACCACCTTCCAGGGCGGCTCCTGTAGTGTTACGGGGTGCCTATCCCTGGGATACTGCTGTTTGCTATGGTAGGGTGAGAGTTCTCTTTTAAGTAGGAAAGCAGATTGCTTTTCGTCTGAGAGAGCAGCATGTAAGCTGGTCTCTCTGACAAAAAGCAATGCCGGCTCCCGAAGGACGCAGGGAACCAGCTGGGACCGTGGGGGTTTTGGGGCTTCCCCCACGGTGGTGAACATTATGTTTGAGCCCCAGGGGATGGGGTCCCCGGGGATTGAAAAAAATTAGTGATAGATGCTATTTTTTACTGTATATTTAGTGTACGCGTACTGTGCGAATTCCGAAAGTCGTTTCATGAGCGTACGCAAGCAAGAAAAAATCTATAAAAAATATTTATTTTACAGATATGTATCAAGTTCAAGTGTTTATATGATGGTTCTTTGTAATGAGACATTTTCTTTTTATTGGTAATTATTATACATAGTCTAAAATTGTTGAGGAGCAGTGTTTTATACAGTGCTGAACTTTTGACCTCTGTTGACAGTTGACTTTTGCATGATCTGTTGGGGGTAGGGTGGAAAGTTTTGTCAGTTGGAAAGGTTTGAAATGTTAAAGCAATGGAAATGTGTGTTTCGTTTCGAAATAATGTGTGAAGGATTTTAATTGGATATTTATATGTATGTATGTGTAAAATGAGAGGGAAAATGTTCCATTTCGTGGTTCAGGTGCAAGCACCGAACTAGAGAGATTCTGTATAAGAATATCTACTGTGTGAGTGGCATTCTTCTTAATCTACAAATCAATGTGAAAGGTGAGTTGATAAATTGTTTGGGAATGTATGTGGTGCATGTTTGTACATTAAGGAATTATGGGGCATATTATCAAGATAGGCAATAAAATTATTGCCGCTTAATTGGCAGAAAACTGCTGATAAAGCAGCGATAAGGGGCTTGATAATATGCTGTATGCAATTCCAATCGAAGCCTATGTTAGATGTGAAGGACATCTAACATGGGCTTCGATTGGAATTGCATACAGCATATTATCAAGCCCATTATCGCTGCTTTATCGGCAGTTTTCTGCCGATTAAGTGGCAATAATTTTATCGTCTGTCTTGATAATATGCCCCTATATTCGTACCTTGTTAAACGTTTTACAGTAGTAAACGTGTTTTGCTATAATGCATGCTGTTATGTTTTATTGCTTAATATCACATTGTGCGTCTGTGTACTTAAAGGAATTATGGGGCATATTATCAAGAAAGGGTGATACAATATCGCCACTTTTATTGGCAGGTAATTGCAGACAAAACGGCGATAATGGGCTTGATAATACGCCTTTGTTATTTCCTATAGAAGCCCATGTTAACACCAGAAAATGGGTTTCTATGGGAATTAACAAGGGCGTATTATCAAGCCCATTATCGTCCTTTTTATCGGCAGTTTCCGGCCGATATTAAAACAGCGATAATTTTAACACCGGTCTTTGATAATATGCCCCTATATTCGTTCCTTTTTAACTGTTTTACAGTAGTAAATTTATTTGGTAAAATGCATGATCTTATCATTTTTTGGGGTAATATCACACTGTGCATGTGTTTACATTAAGGAATTAGGGGGAATATTATCATGGACCGGTGTTAAAATTATCGCCGTTTTATCAGCCGGAAACTGCCGACAAAACGGCGATAATGGGCTTGATAATACACCTTTGTTATTTCTTATAGAAGCCCATGTTAACACCAGAACATGGGTTTCTATGGGAATTAACAAGGGCGTATTAACAAGCCCATTATCGTCCGTTTTATCAGCAGTTTCCAGCCGGTATTAAAACGGCGATAATTTTAATACCGGTCTTTGATAATATGCTCCTATATTTGCTCCTTTTTAAACGTTTTACCGTAGTAAATGTGTTTTGGTAAAATGCATGGTCTTATAATTTTTTGGGGTAATATCACACTGTGTATGTGTGAACATTAAGGAATTATATTCGCACCTTTTTGCATATTTTCTACACTCTGTTGTCATACTCCCTCCTGTCTCATCTTACTCCTTCCTCTCTGATTATAATATCTTCTTTTTCCTATACTCTGCTCTCTTTTTATACTTTTTTTTCATACTTGCTCCTCTTTTTACATATTTGTCCTACTCTTTATATTCCGTCTTGTCTTTATATTCACCACTGTTGTCATAGTTCTTACTGTGTTCTCATAGTACTCCCTCTCTCCCTATACGGTCAGTCTTCCTTTATAATTGTCTTTTCGCCACATTTTTGTCTCTTTGTCTTTTTACATTCTTTCCTCTTTCTTAATATATACTCTTCTGTTCTTATATTCTCTGTTTCTTCTTATTCTCACTGTTCTTTGCAGGTACTCCCTATTGTGTTCTCATACTTTTCTTTTTGTTCTAATACTCTTCTCGCTGTAGTCACATTTCTCCTCTTTTTTCTTATACTTTGCACTCTCTACTAATATTGCCGTCTTTTCTCATTCAGATACAACAACAAAAGAGTACCTACTATTAAAGACTATAAATATACAAGTGACATAGTCCCTACTTACTAGAAACCAAACTTTGGAAAATGATGTGTTTAAGAAATAAGGTCAACAGACTGAAAATGAAAAGAAAAAGTCATTTCTTAAAAGAACCCTCACTCACCCTAGTGGTGACATGCTTCATCATGGGGTTCCCACAGGAGGGACCGAATGCCCCCCCTTTGTGCTACGACGCCTGCAATTGCAGCGGAGCGGGTTGTCTTGAAAGAAGTGTCTCAATGAAAAGTGAATAGTGATGTGAGTGAATGTTAAAAGATCACAACTGGACCTAGACCAACTTTATTAGTGGACCAATTTCTCACATTAAAAACAGTGAGGACACATGATGGTTTACGATTAGAACCATAGTGTCCTAACGTGGGTGGTCAACATGTTTCTGCTGTTCGATGCTTATTAAGCTCAGCTTTCTTCAGGACCAGTGAAAAAAACATATAAAGGCCCCCGGGGGTCCACACACGCTAAGGCGTGTCCACTCCGTGAGGACAAATGTGAAAAAACCAAGGAAAAAATAATTATTACTTTCCTTATGTGACTCACGGTTTTACCCGCAACATGTACTCCTGGAATTTGCCTGGAGACTATCTGTAAATTAACAAAAACCACAAATCAACATTATTTGTTTAACAAGCAATCTTATTGACCCAAAGGGTTAGAACCTTCTGAATCTAAGGGAGTCAATGCTGTTTCCCTTTATTCACAGGTGCCCAATGAAACAGACTATTTTGTTGTCGATTTCTCTAGCTCGCCTTTAAAATTAAAGGTCTTATAACTTAACAACATAACTCCTGAATAATGGTAGTAAATCACTCCTATGGCTCACAAGGAGTCATGTTAGTAACTTAAAATTTAATGTAAAACCCCGTTAAAAACGGAACCAAAGCCCTAATCAAAGAGACTAAAGAACCGGAGTCATAGAAAAATGAAGGGCTTAAAATCAACATACACTTACATCGCTCGTGGTTTGAGCAAGCCACATGGACTTACAGAGCGGCAGTGTCTTCACGTTGTGCTCCGTCTAAAGAAAAGAGCAAAGATAGAGGCTGGTTACGGTATACCTATTCCCACATGCTCTATCACAATATCTTGCCATGTCATTGCGAAAAAAGTACTTACTGCAGGCACAACGACTCGCCGCCGACAACCTAGACGTTAGGCTCCTGCAGTCCGGATCTTGCCCGTACGGAAACGCCATTGCGTCTTATCGGCGTAATCCAAATCACGTGTCCCAGCCGGGTATCACGTGGTTGGGGGCTCAACCGGCCACCGAGAATCCGTATGGAAAACCTACATTTATCGCTCACTTTGTTGATACATTTTCAAATAAGTCGGTTATGTATATCATACAAATACATCGTATCCCGCTTGAAACAAACCCTCGGTTAAGCGCTAGTGTCTAGGTAAACATACACACTTCCGGTTAATGGAAGGGCAAAGCTAGACCGCTAACCTTGCAGAAATCGGAGCTCAAAACTTTATTAATCCAAAATCACAAAGGACACAATCAGCTAACAAACTTTTGTTAAAGGAGGATGGCAAACGCATTTCTTTAAAATTTAGTAGTCCAATAACTCGTAGTGAATTAATATCAAACTTTGGAGACAGTGGTCAAAATTAGTACTGTCCGTAGTGGTAATTCGTAAATTGTCACGATTTGACCCCGATTAAACCAGGCATCAACAGCTATTTGGATGTAACTGCTGTATAAAACAAGAAAGGAACCTGGTGAAGAGAGGCCAAATACCGTGATTGGGCACGGCGTGGAGTAACCCACCCCAAGTACATAAAGGTTTGTACTTGTTGCATTCTAACAACCTAAAAGGGTACGGAGTGGTACTCTTAAGACCTTATTTTAGGTTGCTACTATGGGTTTGAAAGATACCGAATTAAAAGATCTTTATTGACAGAGGAATACCACTATCGTAGGACACTCCCCCACGGAATGTCATTGTTGAGACCCAAAAGATGGGTCGATAAGCGGTGCACCCACCTCTGCTCTTTTTCAAAGAGTCTGTTGTCAGTGCCCTGCTGTAAGTGCTCGATCACTGTCCAGTGGATCTGATCTGGGGAATGTTTGTGTTCCAGAAAGTGTGTGGTCATTTTCGTGTTATTCTTGCCACATCTTATACTGCTCCAGTGTTCACCAATGCGGAGTTTGACCATCCTCTTGGTCATCCCCACATATCTTAACCCGCAAGGGCAGGTTATCAAATACACCACATTATTTGTGTTGCAATTTGTGTGGTTTCTTTGTTTTTTTTTTTTTGTTTTTTTTGGGTGTAAGATGTTTATTGCACATTCCAAAGTAAACCAGTTACAATCTAGGCGCCTACAACCACAATGGGCCGGCTATAATGTTACACATCAGGTAAACTATGTCATGAAAGTTACACAGCCCATCAGCCGACATCCAACGGACCGGCGGCGTCCCGGTTGCATAGTTCATATATCACTGTCAGTGCTTCAATCGTGTACACGCATGTTTCCGTTCTTACTTTTGTATTTTTCTTTTTTTATTTCAATTAACATAACAGTACTTAACTCAACCTGCAATTAACCTCTAACCTCTAGAGCTCCGTATCACAGCATTCTCCCTCCTCAGTGCCATCTTGACAGCTAGTCCCCATCATATGTCTGCATCTGTAGTCTGTACATTTCAGCCCTCATCCCCTTCCGATTCTGATGTACCTTGCGCAAGCAAATAATCGCGCAAGAACCCCCAATAATCTTTGGGCCTAGACCCTGTCGGCAATTCTTCCTCATATGTGGTGAGCGTGTCCTGACAGTACGTCATATCCTCTAGCCACTGCTTCGCCTGCGGACCCCTTTTGCTATTCCAATGTAGGGACACCCTTCTTTTGGCCAACAAGAGTGCCACAGCACAGAACTTACGTTTCAAGGCCCTCAGTTGTGGAACAATACCCAACAGGCAGATCTTCACCTCGCATTCCAATGATATTCCAAGCATTGCATTCAGAACTTGTATAACCTGTTCCCAGTATCCCGCCACTTTGCGACAATGCCATGCTAGATGTATGAAATCAGCATTTTCCTGACCGCATCTGTAACACCTGGAGTCCTCTCTTAGGCCATATCTGTGTAATCGCTGTGGTGTGTAATACACCTGATGTATGTATTTGTAGTGAATTATTCTCAAATTTCCGTTAGGCGTCAACATGCTAGTCAACACACAACAGGCACTCCACTCGTCGTCAGTTAGTGGCATCTCCAACCCAGCACTCCACCTATCCTTAGCCTTGTCCGTGTTGCCACCCATCGCGTTCTGTAAGCTAGCGTATAGTTTGGACACCAAGTGTGATGCGGTTGGCGTTGTAAGGAGTAATTGTAGTGGAGCTAGCGTTTTAGGTTCTACCGGGTGTGTAGGATAGTGATCTGTCAGTGCCCTTTGCAATCTATAGTAATTAAAGCTGAACAACAGGGATGGGTTGCTTATGTAATGTAAGTCAGCCAAGCTCTTAAACTGACCTCCGTCATACACGTCGCCTAGGTTGTCTATACCGGCTCGTTGCAGGAGGTCCATGCCTACTTGTTCCTGCGTCACCGAAATGGCCGGGTGATGCGCTAGTGGAAGTTCTGGAGCATATAGCGGCAGGCTGTCCGTCACTTTTCCCATTAGTCTCCAAGCCTCAGTGGTGGTGTCCACCGTATTAATATCCCTGTCGTGTAACCTGGGGCGTTTATGTGGCAACATATTGGCTAGCGGTATTGGGGCGGTATCGCCCGCTTCCACAGCCACATGGGTCATAAAGGGTATTTCGTGGAACCAGTAGTGCGCGAATTGCGCTTGTGCGCATAAATAATAAATATAGAAGTCTGGAACCCTGAACCCTCCCTGAGCATATGGTAGTGTCATGGTGCGTAACTCCATCCTAGCATGTTTCCCCGCCCAGAGCAAACTGAGTACCAGTGTGTTGATAGCACGGAACACTGCTGCTGGCGGCCTTATCGGGACATTATTAAACAGGTAAAGGAACTTGGGTAACAAAACCATTTTGACGATCGCGGCCCTGTCGGCCAGCGACAGAGGAAGTCTGTTCCATTTTTTAACCTTGTCTTCTAGTGATGTAATGGCTCCGCCGTAGTTCGTTCTGATGACCAATTCAGGGTCCCTATGGAACCAAATGCCTAGGTATTTCGTCGGCTCATCTTGCCATTCCAGTGGGTAATCTAGTTGTGTGGGGTGCGTACTATCTGTTAAAGACAGGATTAGAGATTTATCCCAATTTATTTGTAATCCCGAGTGCTGACCGAATTTGATGTATTCCCGTAACAGTGGATTTAAGTGCTGTTCTGGGTTCTTCACATACAATACCATGTCATCTGCGTATAGCGAGATGTGAATGGGGCGTGTAGGCATTTGTATTGCAGAGTAATGATGGTGTTGTCGTATTTTACAAGCTAGCGGCTCTAATATTAATGCAAATAACATCGGTGATAGCGGGCAGCCTTGCCTGGTGCCCCTACTGATTTTTATCGGTTCCGAAACATACCTGTTTACTCTAATGCGAGCCGTTAAATTCGTGTAGAGCATCGTTATCCACCCCAGAAAGATAGGGGGAAACCCCATCCTCTCCAGTACTGCATGCATGAAAGGCCACCCAATGGTATCGAATGCCTTTGCTGCATCCAACAGCACCGCCACTGCCTTCGTCTCGGGGGTGAGATAGTGTGCCAATGCGAACAGTGTACGGGTGTTATGTGTGGTGGCCCTATCTGGGATAAAGCCTGACTGATCCGGTCTTATTAATAGGGGCATTAGGGGTTTCAGCCTATCCGCCAGCAGACTCGCAATTATTTTCGTATCGACGTTCAGTAGAGACAAGGGGCGATAAGAATCGCACTTGTTCATATCCTTGCCTGGTTTCAAAAGCGTAACTAGTAACGCTTCCCTCAAAGTCGCTGGCATTATCTGGGCTTCATGCGCTGCGCCATATAGCCTCACTAGGTGAGGAGCGAGCAGGTCTGCATATGTTTTATAAAATTCTGTCACATAACCGTCAGGGCCCGGTGCCTTGTTGTTGGGCAATCTCCTAATGGTGTCAGTCACCTCTTCCACTGTGACAGGGCGCGCTAAGTACTCCCTGTGACTATTTGCTAGCCATGCCATCTCTACATCCTCCATGTATTTTAACAGGTCTACTCGCGATGGCGATGGGCGTGCCTCGTAAAGCGCGCCGTACGTAGTCATGAATTCCCGCATTATTCCTTTGACATCAGTAATCTCTTCCCCGGTATGTGTGCATATAGATGTGATATTTTGTGTTTTCCTACCTGCACAAATTTTCTCAGCCAGCGCTCTACCCGGCCTGCCCCCCTCACCATAACGCCGCGCAGTCGCTCGTTTAGTAACATATTTAAGTTCATCAAGTGCAAATCCCCTATGTTCCGTCAGCAGAACCTGGATGTCCCCAAGGACCTTAGTATCCCTCGTTTGTGTGTATTGTTGTTCCAATACCTGTATCGCTGTTTCACGTGTCTGCAGTTGGCGACGGATATCTTTTAGTATGCCTGAAGTTGTACTGATGCACACCCCCCTGATTGTGGCCTTAAAGGCTTCCCAGAGTAATCCCGGATCTTCAGTTGTCGGGCCGTTCAGGTCGAAATACTCTACAATAGCATCATGCACTGTGGTGACATATAAGGGGTCTCTTAAAGACGCTGCGTTGAAGCGCCATGTGAAGGGTGGTGCCTCGTAATGTGGGATATTAATGTCCAGGAGCACTGGATTGTGGTCCGATAATGTTCGTGGCAAATGTTTGATGCTTACCACCCAACTCAGCACCTCTGGCGTACCCAACCAATAATCCAGTCTAGCCCAACTGTTGTTAGCTGCATTTATATGTGTTGCTGTTATCTCCCCAGGGTTACCCACTCTCCACAGATCTACCATCTTCAGGTCCTCCATTGCATCATGTAGCATGTTCCTAGCATTCCCATGGTGTTCCGACGTGTGAGCCGCCCTGTCTAGCGTGTCTTGCAGTGTCACATTAAAATCTCCTCCCCATTTCACATGTGCCATCTTCAGGGCATCAACAGTATGCCATACCTTTCTGAAAAATCCCGGATCATCCACGTTAGGGCCATAAGTATTCACTAACAGTAGTCTCTGCCCTCTTACCTTACCCGCCACCATTACACTCCTCCCCTCTGAGTCTGAGTGCACATCCAGTATCTCAAAATTCGTACCCTTCTTTATGAATATGCTCACTCCCCTGGAGTAAGTTGAGTAAGACGAGCTGGACACAGATTCAGCCCATTTTGTCCCCAGAGAGGGTGAGCCGTCTCGTGCTAAGTGCGTTTCCTGTAAAAAGACTATGTCTACATGCATACGGTCTAAATAAGCGAACAGTTGTCTTATCTTTTTCGGGTTACCCAGACCCCTTATGTTCCACGTTAAAAATTTCAGCGCATTATTACGTGACATTTGCACAGTTGTGGACTATCTCCAAATAAGATAGGCTTTTTACCTTCAGTGAGTGGCATAAACCATAGTCAACATATAGCATCAATAACAAATGTATCCAAGACATACGTTCAGATAAGTTCGCTGATCCTTTCGCAACCAAGGAGTTCGCCATGCTTCTCAGACACGGAGATTGCAGTTGAGTATAACTGAAACATTTCCCCCCCCCCTCCCACTTTAGCACCCAAACTTTGCCAAAGCCATTCCCAATTAACTCGTAACTTCAAAGAAAAACATGTCATGGGGTGCACCCGCGTGGGGGTGTCACTAGGTTCGCACGACTCCATCCACATGGTGGACGTGGACGGGCGCTTACACGTACGATAATATATTGCCTACACATGACCTCCCGCCTCCCTCCAATCCCTCAACTAGAAGCGAACAACGTCGCACAGTGTAGCTCTATCCACCCAGACCCCCAAAGCCTCCGCGGTGCGCAGGTAGAGCGACTTAGAACCGCATATGTTACACATTTTGCATAGCTGGCAATTAGTATCTGTAACAATTAATCGATTCGCATAGTGAAAGGTCTATAGTGTGCTACTGGCGTCTTGTAGTACCCACCATATCCTCCTGTTCTCTCCCACTGTTCCTCAGACATTCATTACTCAACAATACCTACATCGTGTGTCCGGTGATGTCGGTCATACACTCAGCATTCATGGAACCGCAGCGTCATACCATTGTCTATCGCAATCGCTGCTGACACGTGCCTCTATGGTCCCCATTGCACGTTCTAGCGAGCAAAGTCCACAGTCCATGTTTCGTTCCCTGTAGTGATGTCTAGATGAGGTACAAGCAGAATATCACTCAACATCGCTCGTAGGTTCGTTTCGCTCTTGATCCTTCCGTCTTTTACTTTGTTTCTTGATGTACTCATGTGCCGCCTGCACTGTCAGAAATATAACCGGCTTCCCTACATTCGTGAGCTTGAGCTTCGCTGGGTACAGCATAGCGTATTCCAGACCAAGGTCCCGCAGCTTCTTCTTCACCGGAGCAAATTCCTTCCGCGCCAGTTGAACCGCCATGGTGTGATCAGGGTAGAATTCTAGAGTGTTCCCCTGATGAGTGACCTTGCCCATTTTTCTGGCCAGCCGTAAGATCGTGTCTCTATCCCTGTAGTTTAGCATGCGTGCTATTATCATGCGTGGCGCTGCTCCAACCTTTGGTACGGGAGCCAGGGATCTGTGAGCTCTCTCCACCAGGAACACCGGGGATAGTTGTTCGGAGCCAAATATGTCTCTTATCAGCGTCTCAATATATGTCTCCATCCTCCCTGTATTGGTGGATTCTGGCAGGCCAGAAATTCGGACGTTGTTGCGTCTGGACCTGGCTTCCTGGTCTTCCACCTTAGCCCGTAGGGTCTCCACTGTTTTTTCCAATCCATGGCAGGTCTTCGACGTGACACTGTGGTCGTCCTCCACCCTGGAAATACGTTGTTCAGCTTCCACGATGCGGCCGTCGTGTTTTTCTATCTTCGCTGCCATACTGTCCACTCTTAGCATTACATTATCTAATTTACCGTTCATGTCTTGCAAGCTCTGCTGAATTGCGCGTAGCACTGATTCCATGCCCGTTCCCTCTGCCATCTCGCTATGTCCCTCCGCCGCGGGGCCTGTTTGTGGAAGCCTGTCTTGTCTTCGCGCTTCAAATGGGAGCTTGGTTTGCTGCTTTTCCGGTTTCCCCATTCCCCCACGGGATTGCGACAGGGTCGACCCTGGACTGTTAACTGGTGTAGTCTTGGCAGTGTGCGTTGTTGGACTTGTCGCTATCGCTGCCCTCCACCGCGACGTGCGCTTAGACATCTACTGACTCACTGGTTTGGATGCCCAGTACCGCTGAGGAGGGGGGTGAGCGCTGTTATTTCAGAAGTCCTCGCCACCTGGGCGGCACATGTGGCCCTCGCGTTTTATGGCGCGATTTGCTCGTTCCTCCCGCCTCCTTGAAGTTAGCCTGGTTCGCGTTCCTGTGGTATTGCAGATAGGGAGGGCCCTCTTGGCAAAGGTGCTCCTCAGGGGTCCGTTATTGCCGGTGCCTCTCAGTCCCTGCAGAGTGTGTGACCGCCCCCACCGCCTGCATGCACATCTCCTTGGGCGCGTTGCGTGTTGGAGGCAGCTCTACTTCCCACCGCCACAGCCACTCCACAATTGCGCTCCCCTGTTACCTCCAGAGCGTGCGCTCACTGTTAGTCAGCATCTCGGGGGTCCACAGCTTCCGTCCTGATCAGTTGCCGCTCCGCGGTTTATGCGTTTCAGCGGCGCCGCCATTTTGTGCCCGCTGGAACGCACATCGAAATACAACGATATCTCTCATCGCCGCCGGATACTTTCGCTGTCTTGCTCCGTCGGGTGTCTCAGAGCCGCTTCCCAGGCTACGACCGCAGTTTAGGACGCCTATTCCTTAGCCTTCGTAGCGTAGTGGCGATCACAACAATCTTCTCGGGCGGCCATGTTGGAGCGCTCTCCCGTCTTCCACACCATTTGTCCCGTTTTCTCCTCACTTGCTCGCCGCATATTTATCCGCTGGACATTTGTGTGGACAGGCTGAATTCCGCCGCCAGATGTAGAATTTGCGGGCCGGTCTACGGGGATTAAAGGGGCTAAAGGCCGTAAATGGCGCGCCCGTCCGGCGGAGCTGACAGGTCAGTCAGCCATTCCGCAGTGCGCCCTCTAGCGCCCCCCCGTGGTTTCTTTGTTCCCAGACTTTCCCGGGTTCCAAATCCAATGTTTTTGAGCTTGAGGTGTACGGACATACACTACAATTACCACACGGATAGTGGCCCACCACAGGTGGTAAACCCCAGGCATTCAAGACACTTCTGGGGGTTTCTTGTGCTTTCTGTGGGCGTGTGTGGACCAAAGAGTTTTTAAGACTCCAAGCTCTTTTATAAGAGAACATTGGTTTCTCCCAATTGCAATTATTTGATTTCAAAATCCTCCAATGTTTCTTAACACTCCGGCTCACTAAGTTGGATGCTGAGTTAAAAGTAGTGACACAAGTCAATGGTACCTCGTCTGCATTGCTCACAGGAAGCTCTTCTAAAAGAGAGTCGCGATTTTGGTTGTGGGCCCTTTTATAACTCCTATTCAAAAGGTGTCCAGTATAGCCCCTATTATGCAATTTGTTTGTCAGATTACTAGATTGTTCCTTGTAATCTTTGACATCACTGCAGTTTCTCCTGATACGGAGGTACTGCCCAAACGGCAAGTTTTCCCTAAGTGGTTGGGGGTGAAAACTTGTGTAGTGTAAAAAATTATTTTTCGTAGTTGGTTTTGAGTAGGTTTTAGTTTTCAACTGGTTGCCTACACGTGTAATAATCACATCCAGAAACACTACTTCCAGACGGTTGAATGTAGAGGTAAAATTGAGATGTAGATCCCGTTCGTTCAACCAAACGAAGAAGGAACAAAGTGACTCCTCATCTCCTTTCCAAATGAGTAGCACGTCATCTATGTATCTTTGCCACAAGATGATGTTGGCAAAGTACGGGTTAGTAGATGGTAAAATGTGAGTAGATTCAAAATTAAACACATATAACCCTGCCACACTAGGGGCAAATGTACTGCCCATAGAGGTGCCAGTTGCCTGCAGAAAAAGTTGGTTCTTGTACTGAAAAAAGTTTTGTTTCAACGCTAAGGTGGCACAATCCACAACAAAGGATTTAGATGTATTATAAACCCAAGGATATGCCTCCAAAGTTTGAGAGATCACATCAATTGTTGCATCTTGCGGTATGCAAGTATAGAGACTCTCAATGTCCAACGTTGCTAATAGACATGGTTCCTCCGGTAACTCAATCGTTTGTAACATAGCAAGCAAGCTCTTGGTGTCTTTTATATAGGTGCTTGTCGCCTCTATTAGGGGCCTTAGAAAGAAGTCACAGTACTTTGACAGGGGTTCAAGTAATGAACCTAGTCCCGAAACAATGGGTCTCCCCGGAGGTGGTACAATTCCCTTATGCGTTTTGGGGAGGGTGTAAAAATAAGGAATTTTACCCTCGGGAACTGTCAAGTAATCTGCTTCTTGTTTAGTGATATTTCCTTCATGTTCAGCTGTCATGACAAGATCAATAATTTCAGATTTTAGACTTTCAGAAGGGTCTTCAGTGAGCTTTATATAATTGGTGTCATTATTCAGTAGACGCATACATTCGTGGTCATAGGCACCCTTGTCTTGGATGACTATGCCACCCCCTTTATCCGCGCTTTTTATAACGATCTCAGAGTTGTTTTGCAACGTCTGGATCGCTCTAAATTCCCCAGCTGTAAGGTTTTTAAAAGGGGGGCGAGTCTCAAAAGACTCAATATCCTTCACAACAGCCTGCTCAAAAGCTAGGATTTCTGGTGGAGTACAATGCAGAGGCGGGAAAAAGGTAGACTTCAGTCTAAAACTAGTGTCACCCTGTGGTCTCTGTGTGGTTTCTGTCACTTGTTTTTCGAAGAAACTTCTTAATCTTAGCTTTCGAAAAAATTCAGTCAATTCACACCGTAGTCTGAATTTATCGAGAGTTGGGGTAGGGACAAACCCAAGGCCCTTCTCTAGGACCCTGGTTTCATCAACCGTAAGGATAACCTTAGAGAGATTAGTAATCAGACTCTCTGGTTGCTTGGACCCGCCCTCTGATCGGCAGTCTTGCTCCTGGTGTTGTCGCCTACTGATTTGTTCGACTCCCAATGAACCTGATTGGACCCTTTCCATTTGCCCCTCGGTCCATGGCCCCTCTCTAAAAAGGAGGTTGGAACATGGGGGGTTGGTAAAAGGGTGGTTGCATAGGACGAAAAGGTTGATTCCAACCCATCATGGGTGGGAACGGCGGTTGTGGTTGGTAAGCGTTTTGAAAATGCGGTCCATTTTGTTGATAAGGCTGCCAATTAGGGTTATAAAAACCCCGGCCTCTCCCACGACCTCTATTCTTTTTGCCTGAGCCCCCAGTACTGGAGCCACTAGATTGGGAATCTTCCGAGTTATCCGAGTTGTAACCTGATTTAGTT
>NC_136063.1:1834526550-1834536550 GCF_964261635.1 Lissotriton helveticus
TGACATGAGGTATTCTTTCTTCTAGGGCATCCCATTAATCCAACTAAGAAAATCCATAGAGTGCCTTGTATGCTGGTAGTATAGGCACATACGGGGAGAGAAAGATATCTATAAACCTTGATGTATTCTCTAGCAGAGATCCTATAGCACTAACTACTGTTCTTCCAGGCAGATTACTGATATCTTTATACACTTTCAGCATAAAATATATGGTGGGTCTGATCTGGTCATCTTTTCTCAAATACTCATATTCCTTGTCATCCAGTAAGCATTTGCCATTTCATAATTTCTGATGATATACTTTGTCATAGTGTGTGGTTCCCCCGGTGCTCAGGTCCTTTAAATTAAATGGCATTAATGGACTATCAGCCTGATTCATGTACAGGCCGTTTTGCGTGGCCCTAATAGAGAATCATAGCGACTCGCTATTGAGGACACGCAAAACGGCATTCATGTTGGAATTGCTAATTAAATAGCGATTCCTACATGTTCTTTATTTGCGGGTAGCAATTTGCTACTCGCAAAAACTCCCCATTCATTCCTATGGGCCAAGAGGCCCATAGGAATGAATGGGGAGTATCCCTTAATTGCGAGTAGCAATTTGCTACTCGCAAATAAGATAGCGATTTTAAGGGTGCCAGGGGTGGCCAAAGGACACCCTGTAGCACCCCTAAAAAGCACATTTGAACAGGTGTTGCGCACACACATGTCCAAAGGACATGTGTGTGTGCAACATGCAACTTAGAAAAATGCTTTTAAAAGCATTTCTCTGAGTATTTGCTATTTACCGAGAGGTCTGACCTCTCGGTAAATAGCGGCCCCAAAAGTGCAAAATCGCAATATTTTTTTGTGTCATGAATAGCATTTGAGGAATCTCTATTAGAGATTCCTTAAATGCCATTCCTCGCAAATATGCGAATTCTTACATAGCGATTTTTGCATTTGGGATTGTGAATACCAAATGCAAAAATCGCACTCGCAAAGGGCCAGATTCTCAGAATCTGGCCCTTTTGCGAGCGCTATTGGCTACATGAATCAGGCTGTATATAACGTATTGTGCCACTGCTAAAGTGGCCACATAAAGCATGACCCTAGGCATGCCATAGCAACGAATTGTCAAAATTACCATTTTGACAGGTATAAACCTTCCTTTTAGACAGCAGTACGGCTTCTCCTAAGTAGGCATTATCAGCCCTAACAGGGGGTGTATAGTATTTAAAAGTTGTACCTATGTATTTAATGTTCATTATATGTCATTAGAGTGAAAAATGCCTCAAACATTTTTTTCACTATTGAAAGGCAAGTTGTGCCAAGGTACTTGGGATTACTTTCTGGCACTAGTTACAAAAATACTTCAAGCACTCATTTTCCTATTCAAACAAAATGCAACTCAATGCTAAAGTTACATTTTTTCCAACTATTTCAGGAATAAAGACTATAAATACTCACTATTTTTCTGCCTAAATCCTCTTGAAGCCTTTTCAGAGGCAATACTCAACTGTCACTAGCAGCCTGATGGCACCCTGCAATGAGGAAAGGCAACAAAAAGACCTTGGGCGTGAGGAGGTGTGGCCTCCTCCTGTCAGGATGGCCTGGGGAATGTCCCCACCAAATGCACAAGCTTCAAAGGTGCAAACTCTGTCACAGGCAGAAGTAACTCACACCTAGGCCTGCTATTTCCATTGTGCAGGTCCACAGGATGGAACCAAATCAGTATGGGGGAAAAGCTGTTCCACAACTGGTTTGCAATAGAATTTGTCAATTCCCTAGAGACTCCTCAGAGCTCTGCCATGGGGAAGAAAGGTTCTGCCATGTTGGATTGTGGCAGAACAGTGCATTGTGGGATTGTTTAGGACCAGTAAAAACAGAAGTAGTATGCTGTTCCCAATACGTAGTGCAGGTAATGGTATAGGATCGAAGGGTTAAACCAAAGTGTCGATACTTAGGATGGGCAGGAGAAGTGTTTCCTCCTTTCAGAAAAAGACCCTCACACACCCAGCAAGCTAGGTGTACTACTTCATCATCGGGTCTGCTCCTTCTTGGGTCGGCGCTGCAATACCCGATCAGGCACCCGTGATGGGGCCTTCTTGGCGTTGATCTTTATTCCTAATGCTGTTGGGTGCCCTAGAGAAATGTATATAGTGTCGGTGGTGATAATGTGTAGGAATTATAAAAATAAAACAAGAAAGAGTGGTCCACTCAAAACAATTTTAAAGAGTTGTGGTCACTACCCTGAATAAAACCAGAAAAGGCGCACACTCTCACTCTAAGCTATGTGAGAATATGTGCTAGTGAAATAGGTCATTGTTTAGGGCCAAACAGTCAGGAACTTATGTCAAATTATGTCATAGTGGGTAGGGTTGCCTGTGAGAGAACTTTTTCCCTGTTGGTCAGGGAGTCTTACTCCCAACAGAAATTGCCAGGCATAAATGTGACACCCCTGGTTATCTTCTGCAGAACATATCTGGACCTGTGGAATACAGAAGATGGACTGTGCAAACTTTTGAACTTGTGGCAAAAGACCCCAACGGCGTGATTTTTTCCCGTTCCCAGGATAAAGAAGTGGACTCCAAGGGTCAGTTGGCTGACCTTCTATTCAGCTATGGGGCCACAAAAGCTGTAAGAAGCGTTCTTTTTCCAAGAGACTCTCTCACCAGTTTCAACTGGATTTGCCCTGAACCCTGGTGGCCTCTGAGAAAATGATTCCTAACTGCCAAGTGATGCCTACAAGGGAAACGGCCTTCACAAAGCGGCTGTTACCATGAAATACCTTCATCATGCATCCATTACAATGCATATGTTTTTACCACACAATTTTTTACCATAAATATGCCTTTGCCACACATGCCTTTACAGCGTAAATGTAAGTATTTTGCAGGTAAGTGTAACTATCCGGATTGCGGAAGCTTTAACATTTTTGTGTTCCGCGCGGAATGCGAAAATGGCAAAATTTCGCAAGTTCCGCGAGCGTAACGGAATTTGCCGCCCACCCCTATGGCTGACGCCTATGCCGAAGCAGTGAGGTTGGTTTAGCACATTTGCAACTGTTTGAGCATCGGTCCCCTTCCACCCTGAGCAACATGTTTTCCACCCTGCCTATCCTTTAAAGACATTGAGACTTAGGTGCCTTTTAAAAACTGCTTATGCGACCCCTATTATGATAATTTACCCTGGATTGCTTTCTGGATCCGATAATATGTTTTTCAGTGATGCTGACTTTTAAAAGTGACATTCGGCAAACTTTGCCACCATGCTTGCAATCACCCTGTTGCATTATGGGAGGGGTAGTCCTGATACGGATATGTGCATATGTTGGGTAACAGACTTCCATGTCTCACATTGATACAACTTTGTATATGGTCCTGCAGCACGAAAGTACTTACCTCAGTAGAATGCTTCCTGTGGCTTGAGTTCGTGTTCATTGCAATTTTCATTTGGCTTTGAGAGACACTATGGCTGCAGTGTGAGTCAACATTAAATTATCGGTTGACTGTCGATCACTTGCATTCGAGGTCTGAGGGGGGACAGAGGTGCTTTTTATTTTTATTACGATATAACTGCAGCGTGTTTTAATGTCAAATATTTTGTTATAGACTTTATATTTTATATAATGTTAGATATACAGGTGACACATTTAGAGCATTTGGCGCCTCATGTGCAATATATGAGGTTTCCCGCTTAGGTTGGCAACATAAAGATTTTTTGTTTTGATGGTTAGATTCTTCACCCATATAACATATATCCATGTGACTATCTGTATTTTGTATGTGCATTGCACAGCATTTTATTTGTTATCACAGCACTTGTGAAATGTAGAGGGTTTGAAGTAAGGCACGTAGTATGTTGTTTATGTTTACTAATGCCTTAAGTGGGAGTGACTATTTATTTTGAAAGTGAACTGGTGTCAAATAGATTGACAAAGGCTTCATAGAAGCCGAAAGAGCCTCTCTTTGGTCTTGGGGTCTTGGGTGACCTGATACAATAAAAGAAGCCGTATACCGTCAACCTGAAGTCCGTGCCTTCTTCATTTGGAGTTTCCTGTTGAAGTTGGGTGTTCTGTTCATATATTTATATGAACAGAACACCCACTATATATATATATATTCAAAAACACCATTCCACCTGGGGCCAGCCGAACTCACGGCAGGTGCAACCGGAAAGCGCTGGCAGAACCCGCTTGTTAAACAGCAAAACACAGAGGTTCGGTGCACATATATATATATATATATATATATATATATATATATTCACTGAAAAACCATAGGTTTCAGAGACGTTATTGTTAGAAATTAGCATTTAAAAAACCTTAGAAATTCACTGAAAAAACCACAGGTTTCAGGGACATTATAGTTAGTTGGACATTTCACTCGTACAAAGCCAGAGAATTCGGCCGTTATAGTTAGTTCAGCTAACTATAACTTGCGGCCCTGCAATGCACTGCTGATACCGTCACATATTACATGATTCATGACATGGTCAGTGACTTCACTGATGACATCTCAAATGACATCACTGATGACATCACTGAGTGAAGCTCATGCCCGGGAGGAGTCACAACTCCTCCTTGGTGCTCAGATATCGATATTTTTATTGTTTAAATTGCTCAGCAACTACTGAACAGATTTACACCATTTAAAAAAAGGCTCTTTCTGCACCAATACCTACCTTTTTGCCAAATTTGTTGTAATTCGGTTCCGCAGTTCGGGCAGTAGCTTTATCTAAAGTTCCTATGGAAATTAACATGGGGAAAACGTGTTTTGGGACCCATCCTTTTTCTCGGCCCCCGCTTGACAAATCAACTTTCAAAGATCACTTGTGCTGCATAACCAGGGTATGCAGTTTTCGTTCTTACCAGTCCCAATTTAACCCTCATGCACGTGTGTTAGTTGGCTGTTCGAGCGGTTTATCTTGATTCTCCGCTTTCCCTCACACGTGTGTGCATAATCATTGTTTTTTTTTCGTTTTATGCACCCTCCACCAGGAGGTTGTACCCTTGGTTAGGATCAGTAGTGATCAGTGATTGGTGCGTTATATAGTGAGGTGAATAGAATTAAAAATCTCTCATTTCCAGATTTGTATGTTTATTAGTTCTGGTTTTGAGATAATAAAATTAATTTAAAGGGAATGAGAGTGGTTATGACTCTCTCACATTGATGTTAGTGAAGTAGGTCGACATGTTTCAGCCCTTGTGTGCCAGTCGGTCAGTGGGCTTTCTTCAGGACCAATGTGATAAGTGTGGAGGGGCCAATAGGCGTCTCTAAGTGTGTATAGCGATACTGGTATTTCCTAGTATGCTAGTATCCAATTATGAAGCATTATTCATTATGGCTCCTTGAAGGTCTCTAGGTACCTTTGATTTGGGTTATAATTCGAACAGCCAACTAACACATGTGCAGTTGGAGAGGTGTGGCGCCGCAGCCAGGGCGACTGACGCTGGAATCTGGGGATCAGGGTTCGATCCCCGGCTCCGGCGGCAGGTTAGCCCAGCACCATGTGACTCTGGGCAATAGCTCGCTTAATCTTCCCGACGGCCCCCAGCGCCTAGAGACCCTTACGGGTGATTGTGCGCTTTACAAATGTGGATTATTATTATTATTATTATTAAATTGGGACTGGTAAGAACGAAACCTGCATACCCTGGTTATGCATGACATGTGATCTTTGAAAGTTGATTTGTCAAGCGGGGGCCGAGAAAAAGGATGGGTCCCAAAACACGTTTTCCCCATGTTAATTTCCATAGGAACTTTAGATAAAGCTACTGCCCAAACTGCGGAACGGAATTACAACAAATTTGGCAAAAAGGTTGGTCCTGAAGAAAGCCCACTGACCGACTGGCACACAAGGGCTGAAACATGTCGACCTACTTTACTAACATCAATGTGAGAGAGTCATAACCACTCTCATTCACTTTAAATTAATTTTATTATCTCCAAACCAGAACTAATAAACATACAAATCTGGAAATGAGAGATTTTTAATTCTATTCACCTCACTATATCACGCACCAATCACTGATCACTACTGATCCTAACCAAGGGTAAAACCTCCTGGTGGAGGGTGCGTAAAACAAAAAAAACCCGATGATTATACACACACGTGTGAGGGAAAGCGGAGAATCAAGATAAACCACTCGAACAGCCAACTAACACACGTGCATGAGGGTTAAATTGGGACTGGTAAGAACGAAAACTGCATACTCTGGTTCTGCAGGACAAGTGATCTTTCTCCATTTGATTAGTTGATTTCAAACTTAAGGAAACTGAGAGATCACTCATTCCTTCTCCCCCCACTTTGATTTCTAAAATCAACTTTCAAGACAGGAGCTGACCAGAGCGGGCCATATTTTTGAAAATGTCGCAAAGATTTGTCAAACAGCACCAAAGTTATTGGCAAAACAAAAAACGCTTTTCCTATGGAAACTATGTTCTAACTATAACTACCCTCTGGCGACCGCCAGTAGGTAATATATATATCTATAAGCCACACATAGGTAGGATATGCTCCTTACCTTAATAACAGCTTGCCCGCAGGAACACTTCATATAACAAACATTAATTCATGTGCCAGACGCGTTTCAGGAACCTAATCCTTTCTTCAGTGGCATTCAGAAGATATATATATAAAAAAGAATGTATTTCTGTCTGTCTGTTTGTCCTTTATGCATTACTACACCATTCATCCGATTGCCATGAAACTTTGGGAAGTTGGTGAGTACACTCCTGCGAAGGTTTCTGGCATACATTTTTTTTAAATATCGGCCCCCCCAGGGCCCTCATAATCTTCAAATACTGATGTACGCACAAGACAGAAAAACAAAAAATTGTGTATTCACAAGCACTCGAATAAATAAATAGAATTAAAACACCATTCATCCGATCGCCATGAAATTTTGCGAAGTTGTTGAGTACACTCCCGCAAAGGTTTCTGGCATGCATTTTTTAAAAATATCCGCCCCCCCAGGGCCCTCATAATCTTTCAAATACTGATGTACGCACCAGACGGAAAAACAAAAAATCATATATCCACAAGCACTCGAATAAATAAATAGAATTAAAACGACACTTTGAAATGTTTTCCAATTTAAAATGAATATGTTTCAATAAAAATGACACAATGTAAATTTATTGTTATCATAACGAGTTTCCTTGAATTTCCTTTTTCGGAGATCGCAGCAACGCGCGACGGGTAAGCTAGTATATATATATATATGTTGTATATTGCAACAAAGCTTTGTTTCAAGCTGCATCTTTTACTGACTCCTTACAAACCGCAACGCCATGAAGAAAATATGTTGACTTCTTTCTGCATGGGTATATGGAAGCACTTCCCTCATACATTAGAGATACCAGGCACTTTTTAACTAAACTCAGGGAGGTTGTTTGGAGTTCAGAATATCATTTTATTGTGATGGATATCTGTTCTCTCTACACCTCGATCAACCATCAAGATGGGATACATGCCATTCAATACTTTTTGTCAAGCTGAGATATTAAATAATATGAGCATAGTAATACTTTAGTGATAATGATTGAACTGTGTCTTTGCAATAATTTTTTTCTTTTTAATAATGAGGTTTACCAGCAGTTAAGGGGCGTGGCCATGGGTGCATGCTTCTTCCCCAGCTATGCGTGTTTACACGTAGGCTGGTGGGAGGAGCATGTCCTGGGTCACGCCCGGGGCTGTAATGGGAACCAAGACACAGGGATCATGTACTTTTGGCGTTTCATAGACAATGTGTTTGTAATTTGGCATGAGTCTAGAGAAACTGCAGAACAATTTGTGACTGACATCAATAACAACATGCTCAATTTAGAATTTACAGCCACCATTAGCAATGGGAGAGTTGAATTTTTGGATGTGGAAGTTTATATTTTTGAGATTACCATCCAAACCAAGCTACATAGAAAAACAACTGCTGGCAATTCTATTCTCCACACTTCTAGTATCCATCCCCGCCATCTTATAAAAAGTATCCCTTATGGGGAATTTTTAAGAATTCAAAGAATATGCAGCTATGAGAGGGATCTTGAATTGTGTTTCAATGATTCATTCAAAAGGTTTTTAGTTTGAGGTTACAAAGAGATTGATCTTAAAAATGCATTGAAAAGAATGGTTTTAACTACTAAGGAACACTCTCAGGCAGAGACTACTGAGGTAGTAACTACCATCAGAGACACTGTGTCTAAAAAAGAGGACACAACAGTCAGACTGATTAGGACCTATAGTTGCTATGAAAAGAAGAGTCGTAAAATTTAAAGTCTAATTGGCTGATTTTGTGAACTGACATTACTCTGGCACCACTACTCAATGAGGTCCCATGCATTACATTTAGGAGGGCTCCCTCTATGAGGGATGCCCTGGTTAAAATCAGTCTGGAGGTAGTAAAATTGTCTAATTGGCTCTCCAATCGAACAGGCTTCTTTAATTTCAGTTCTTGCAGAGCCGGCAAATTTGAGGTTAACATTAGGGAATACCATGATGCTTTTAGCCAGGATGTCAATAAGATTAAGGGTTTGTTTACCTGTAAAAGTGACTATGCAGTTTATGTTTTACAATGTTCTTGCAATCTTTAATACATTGGGAGCACAAAGCTCCAGGTTTTCAACCATATCTTACAGCATCTTCGTGCTATTGTTAACTCCGATCTCAGCTACTCTGTTACGCGTCATTTTAAATTAGTGCACGAAAATAATCTCAAGGATTTGAGTTATTTTGACATTGACGCAGTACCATACTCTAAAAGCGGAGGGGATAGAGAGAGGAAACTTAGACAGTTGGAGAGCCATTATATTTTACTTCTGGACACCAAGATTCTGAATGTTCTTAACACAGGGGATGATTTATACAACTTTTTATGAATTTTGAATGTCTCTTTTGAGTATTCATTTATTGTATTTTGACTGTTCTTTTCTAGTCTGTGGCAGGCCTGCCCTTATTAGTGCTCCAATGTGAAACCATTAATCTTCCGATTTATTTGTAACACTCTCTATTGCTGCTATTAAATGATGAATTTTAAAGTTAAATTTTGCACTGATAAATTTTATCTGCGTCCTTTTTATGCCTATTTTTATCGGATTTAAACTGTTTTTTAACTAGGTTTCTAGTTTTACTGGTTTTAATCTGGTGGAGATAAGGTGTAGGGTCCATGTGGCTATTTATTGGGCAAGAGTTGACTTTTTTGCACTTTATTCGATATAAAAATATTAATGATTTGATAAAACCTTTGTCTTGAAGATCTTATTGATGGCTTGGCATAACTATACCTATTCACTGCTCTGTCGTACTGTTTACTTTTCAAACAACTTTATTGGTTACTCCTCTATTTCAGTTCAAGGAGCAAACATTTTAAATGGTCCGGAGATTAACGATAAGGATCTTAAGTGTACTTAGGATAAACTGCATTTAATGAAATGTAGAAATGTTGCCTTATCCACTTGCACTTTTTTTATATGTAGGCTTCCGCTTTTATGTAATTTGAATGAATTTCCTATGTCTTAATAGGGGATTTGCACTACACTTTTTGCACTTTTGTGGATGCTACTGTTTGCACAAAACTACAGCTCTAGTAGAGATTGTTATACTCCTATATAGTATGTATTTTGGTACCATTTCAGGGGTTACAATAATAATTTTGGGCACTTGCCCTTCATTTATTTATTTATTTATTTATTTATTCATCATTTTGCACATGACTTAGATAATGTTATTTATTATATTTATATCTTTATTAATTATATATACTGTCATTTGTTGCAATTTGTCCCTGTAAAAGTTGCTACACTGTTAGCTTTATAGGTTACCATTGTTACATTTTAAGGAGTATTTCTTCACTGTTATTTGCTGATAATGGGAGGAGCATGTTTGAGCAGTTTATGCATTTAATCTCGCAGTTTTTGGGCCATGTCATGTGATCAAGACCGGTCGAAACGCGTCATACTGCCATAATGGAGGAATAAAGCACTCTTTCACTCTTCAACACATGGTGTGGCCTGTACCTGAT